>NC_091385.1:3766967-3839467 GCF_038502225.1 Cherax quadricarinatus | reverse complement strand
GTTGGGAGAGGCCCCGCCACTGTGGGAGGTGGGGGAGGCCCCACCCCTGTGGGAGGTGGGAGAGGCTCCACCACTGTGGGAGGTGGGAGATGCCCCACCACTGTGGGAGGTGGGAGAGGCTCCACCACTGTGGGAGGTGGGAGAAGCCCTACCACTGTGGGAGGTGGGAGAGGCCCCACCACTGTGGGAGGTGGGGGAAGGCTCCTCCACCACTGTGGGAGGTGGGGGAAGGCTCCTCCACCACTGTGGGAGGTGGGGGAAGGCTCCTCCATCACTGTGGGAGGTGGGGGAAGGCTCCTCCACCACTGTGGGAAGTGGGGGAAGGCTCCTCCACCACTGTGGGAGGTGGGGGAAGGCTCCTCCACCACTGTGGGAGGTGGGGGAAGGCTCCTCCACCACTGTGGGAGGTGGGGGAAGGCTCCTCCACCACTGTGGGAGGTGGGGGAAGGCTCCTCCACCACTGTGGGAGGTGGGGGAAGGCTCCTCCACCACTGTGGGAGGTGGGGGAAGGCTCCTCCACCACTGTGGGAGGTGTTGTCGGGGTGGTGGCCAACAATTAGACAGTGTTGAACTAGTGGTGGGTCAGCAGGGCATCAATTAGTGTGTTTGCTACCTAACATCTCTCCCTCTCTCCCACCCTCCATCCCCCAGCTTCCTTCTCTTCCTCTTCTCTTCCTTCTCCTATTCTTTCTCCTCTAATTTCTCTTCCTCCTTCTCCTTCTCGTCTTTAGCATTTCTTTTTTCTTGATTTCAAGTCTGTGTGTGTGTGTGTCTGCACGCTACTCCCTCCCACATACACGGGAGATGCTGCTTTCTCCTCCCACATACATGGAAGATGCTGCTCCTTCATCCCACATACATGGGAGATGTTGCTCCTTCATCCCACATACACGGGAGATGCTGCTTTCTCCTCCCACATACATGGGAGATGTTGCTCCTTCATCCCACATACATGGGAGATGCTGCTCTCTCCTCCCACATAAAGGAGATACTGCTCCCGCTCACATACATGGGAGATGCTGCTCTCTCCTCTCACATGCATGGGTGATGCTGCTCTCTCCTCCCACATACATGAGAGATGCTGCTCTCTCCTCCCACATACATGGGAGATGCTGCTCTCTCCCACATATATAGAAGATACTGCTCCCGCCCACATACATGGGAGATGCTGCTCCATTCTCCCACATACATGAGCGATGCTATTCCCTTCTCCCGCATACATCGGAGATGCGTCTCTCTCCCACTTGCATGAAAGTCACCACTTCCACACCGGAGCCTCTGTCACTTACTGCAATGTTCTCCCACATTGACTGGCATCTCTCACACTGGGCAATGACTCCCACAGTAGTGGTGTCTCCCACCGTAGTGGTGTCTCCCACAGTAGTGGGTATCTCCCACAGTGGGCAGTATCTCCTACAGTAGTGGTGTCTCCCACAGTAGTGGTGTCTCCCACAATAGTGGTGTCTTTCACAGTGGTGGGTGTCTCCCACAGTAGTGGTGTCTCCCACAGTAGTGGTGTCTTACACAGTGGTGGGTGTCTCCCACCGTAGTGGTGTCTCCCACAGTAGTGGGTGTCTCCCACAGTGGGCAGTATCTCCTACAGTAGTGGTGTCTCTCACAGTAGTGGTGTCTCCCACAGTAGTGGTGTCTCCCACAGTAGTGGTGTCTTACACAGTGGTGGGTGTCTCCCACAGTAGTGGTGTCTCCCACAGTAGTGGTGTCTCCCACAGTAGTGGTGTCTCCCACAGTAGTGGTGTCTTACACAGTGGTAGGTGTCTCCCACAGTAGTGGTGTCTCCCACAGTAGTGGTGTCTCCCACAGTAGTGGTGTCTCCCACAGTAGTGGTGTCTCCCACAGTAGTGGTGTCTCCCACAGTAGTGGGTATCTCCCACAGTGGGATCCAGTAATCGTGGTCACTATTTGTATCGGATACGTATTCTTTTGAGGCAATCAGTAGTTAGCCCTGGGCAGACCCTGCTCTCTGCTCCGTCTGCTCTCTGGTCAGTCTGCTCTGTCTGCTCTGTCTGCTCTGTCTGCTCTGTCTGCTCTGCTGTCTCTTCTGCTCTGTCTACTCTGCTATGTCTGCTCTCTGGTTAGTCTGCTCTGCTGTCTCTGCTCTGTCTCGTCTCTGGTCAGTCTGCCTTGTCTGCTCTAACAGATCTACTGGTGGAGTTGATATAGCTTCTCTGTTTATCTGTTCGTGGCGTTAAGAAGTCTTGCCCCTCTTACGGATCTGTTAGTGGTGGTGGTGTTATAGTTTGTCTGTTTGTCTGTTGCTGGCGTTAATGTAGCTTCTCTGTTTGTCTGTTGCTGGCGTTGATGTTGCTTCTCTGTTTGTCTGTTGCTGGCGTTGATGTTGCTTCTCTGTTTGTCTGTTGCTGGCGTTGATGTAGCTTCTCTGTTTGTCTGTTGCTGGCGTTGCTGTTGCTTCTCTTTTTGTCTGTTGCTGGCGTTGATGTTGCTTCTCTGTTTGTCTGTTGCTGGCGTTGATGTAGCTTCTCTGTTTGTCTGTTGCTGGCGTTGATGTAGCTTCTCTGTTTGTCTGTTGCTGGCGTTAAGAAGCCTTGTCTATCTGTTGTCTTTCAGATCTTTTGGTGACGTCGAGACAGCTTGATGTTTCAGCCTTCCTCTCGATGTTTCAGCCTTCCTCTTGAGGTTTCAGCCTTCGTCTTGATGTTTCAACCTTCCTCTTGATGTTTCAACCTTCCTCTTGATGTTTCAGCCTTCCTCTTGATGTTTCAGCCTTTCTCTCGACGTTTCAACCTTCCTCTTGATGTTTCAACCTTCCTCTCGATGTTTCAACCTTCCTCTCGATGTTTCAACCTTCCTCTTGATGTTTCAGCCTTCCTCTTGATGTTTCGGCCTTCCTCTTGGTGTTTCAGCCTTCCTGATGATGTTTCGTCCTTCCTCTCGATGTTTCAGCCTTCCTCTTGATGTTTCAGCCTTCCTCTCGATGTTTCAGCCTTCCTCTTGATGTTTCAGCCTTCCTCTCGATGTTTCAACCTTTCTCTCGATGTTTCAGCCTTCCTCTCGATGTTTCAACCTTCCTCTTGATGTTTCAGCCTTCCTCTCGATGTTTCAACCTTCTTAATGTTTCAGCCTTCCTCTCGATGTTTCAACCTTCCTCTTGATGTTTCAGCCTTCCTCTCGATGTTTCAGCCTTCCTCTTGACGTTTCACCCTTCCTCTTGATGTTTCAGCCTTCCTCTCGATGTTTCAACCTTCCTCTTGATGTTTCAGCCTTCCTCTTGATGTTTCAGCCTTCCTCTTGATGTTTCAGCCTTCCTCTCGATGTTTCAACCTTCCTCTTGATGTTTCAGCCTTCCTCTTGATGTTTCAGCCTTCCTCTTGATGTTTCAGCCTTCCTCTTGATGTTTCAGCCTTCCTCTTGATGTTTCAGCCTTCCTCTTGATGTTTCAGCCTTCCTCTTGATGTTTCAGCCTTCCTCTCGATGTTTCAACCTTCCTCTTGATGTTTCAGCCTTCCTCTCGATGTTTCAGCCTTCCTCTTGACGTTTCACCCTTCCTCTTGATGTTTCAGCCTTCCTCTCGATGTTTCAACCTTCCTCTTGATGTTTCAGCCTTCCTCTTGATGTTTCAGCCTTCCTCTTGATGTTTCAACCTTCCTCTCGATGTTTCAACATTCCTCTTGAATGATGTTCAGCCTTCCTCTTGATGTTTCAACCTTCCTCTTGATGTTTCAGCTTCTTCCTCTCGATGTTTCAGCCTTCCTCTTGACGTTTCAACCTTCCTCTTGATGTTTCAGCCTTCCTCTCGATGTTTCAACCTTCCTCTTGATGTTTCAGCCTTCCTCTTGATGTTTCAGCCTTCCTCTTGATGTTTCAGCCTTCCTCTTGATGTTTCAGCCTTCCTCTTGATGTTTCAGCCTTCCTCTTGATACTCCAACTGTGCAACTTCTATCATCCCTCCTCCATCACTCCCTTACCACTCCTCCCTCACTCCCTTACCACTCCTCCCTCACTCCCTTACCACTCCTCCCTCACTCCCTTACCACTCCTCCATCACTCCTAGTTATCCCTGCGTACCGGCATCTATCCATTTATCTGTCGTCTCACTGGGATAGAGGCGGGGACATTGGGGTGTCGTCCCTTGGAGAGGGTGAGGGGAGGCGGGGAGTGAGGGAGGGAAGGAGAGGGAGAGTGAGGGAGATGCAGCATCCAGGGGTCAGCATCTTCGTTATCAAGCTTTCATCTTTAGACCCAGACATTAAGGTCTTTTGTGTCTTGTTACTATGTTCTATCTCTCTCTCTCTCTCTCTCTCTCTCTCTCTCTCTCTCTCTCTCTCTCTCTCTCTCTCTCTCTCTCTCTCTCTCTCTCTCTCTCTCTCTCTCTCTCTCTCTCTCACTCTACCTGTCCTTTTTCTCCAGCTCGCCTCTTTCTCTCCACATTCTCTCCGTGTCCTCTCTCTCTTTCATTATTCCATGTTTAGTGTCCTCTCGTTCAGGAACTTTCCTCGTCGTGAACAAAAAGTTCACCGTTCTCCATCGTAAGTTTCATGTCTTCAACACGAAGTTTAAAATCATGAATAAAAATTTCCACCTCCTTAACGGAAAGATCCACGACCTTAATATAAAGATCCACGACCTTAATATAAAGATCCACGACCTTAATATAAAGATCCACGACCTTAATATAAAGATCCACGACCTTAATATAAAGATCCACGTCCTTAATATAAAGATCCACGACCTTAATATAAAGATCCACGTCCTTAATATAAAGATCCACGACCTTAATATAAAGATCCACGACCTTAATATAAAGATCCACGACCTTAATATAAAGATCCACGACCTTAATATAAAGATCCACGACCTTAATATAAAGATCCACGTCCTTAATATAAAGATCCACGACCTTAATATAAAGATCCACGACCTTAATATAAAGATCCACGTCCTTAATATAAAGATCCACGTCCTTAATATAAAGATCCACGACCTTAATATAAAGATCCACGTCCTTAATATAAAGATCCACGACCTTAATATAAAGATCCACGACCTTAATATAAAGATCCACGACCTTAATATAAATATCCACGACCTTAATATAAAGACCCACGACCTTAATATAAAGACCCACGACCTTAATATAAAGACCCACGACCTTAATATAAAGATCCACGACCTTAGTATAAAGATCCACGACCTTAGTATAAAGACCCACGACCTTAATATAAAGATCCACGACCTTAATATAAAGATCCACGACCTTAGTATAAAGATCCACGACCTTAGTATAAAGACCCACGACCTTAATATAAAGACCCACGACCTTTATATAAAGACCCACGACCTTAATATAAAGACCCACGACCTTTATATAAAGACCCACGACCTTAATATAAAGACCCACGACCTTTATATAAAGACCCACGACCTTAATATAAAGACCCACGACCTTTATATAAAGACCCACGACCTTTATATAAAGATCCACGACCTTAATATAAAGTCCCACGACCTTAATATAAAGACCCACGACCTTTATATAAAGACCCACGACCTTAATATAAAGACCCACGACCTTAATATAAAGACCCACGACCTTAATATAAAGATCCACGACCTTTATATAAAGTCCCACATGGTCAACACTGTCTGAGGCGAAGAAGCAAAAACTTAATAAAATACATTATAATAATCCTTGAGAATAAATCAGTACTGCCATTGGCATCGTGTGAGGAGGGGTACTGGTAGTAGTGGTAGTGGTAGTAGTGGTGGTGGTAGTAGTGGTGGTAGTGGTAGTGGTAGTAGTGGTGGTAGTGGTGGTGGTGGTGGTAGTAGTGGTGGTAGTGGTAGTGGTGGTGGTGGTGGTAGTAGTGGTGGTAGTAGTGGTGGTGGTAGTAGTGGTGGTAGTGGTAATGGTGGTGGTGGTGGTAGTAGTGGTGGTAGTAGTGGTGGTGGTAGTAGTGGTGGTAGTGGTAGTGGTGGTGGTGGTGGTAGTAGTGGTGGTAGTAGTGGTGGTGGTAGTAGTGGTGGTAGTGGTAGTGGTGGTGGTGGTGGTAGTAGTGGTGGTAGTAGTGGTGGTGGTAGTAGTGGTGGTAGTGGTGGTGGTGGTAGTGGTGGTGGTAGTAGTGGTGGTAGTGGTAGTGGTGGTTGTAGTAGTGGTGGTAGTGGTAGTGGTGGTGGTAGTAGTGGTGGTAGTGGTGGTGGTGGTAGTGGTGGTGGTGGTGGTAGTAGTGGTGGTAGTAGTGGTGGTGGTAGTAGTGGTAGTGGTGGTGGTAGTAGTGGTGGTGGTAGTAGTGGTGGTAGTAGTGGTGGTGGTAGTAGTGGTAGTGGTGGTGGTAGTAGTGGTGGTAGTGGTGGTGGTAGTAGTGGTGGTAGTAATGGTGGTGGTGGTAGTGGTGGTGGTAGTAGTGGTGGTGGTAGTAGTTGTGGTAGTAGTGGTGGTGGTAGTAGTGGTAGTGGTGGTGGTAGTAGTGGTGGTAGTGGTGGTGGTAGTAGTGGTGGTGGTAGTAGTGGTAGTGGTGGTGGTAGTAGTGGTGGTAGTGGTGGTGGTGGTGGTAGTAGTGGTGGTAGTAGTGGTGGTGGTGGTAGTGGTGGTCGTAGTAGTGGCGGTGGTAGTGGTGGTGGTAGTGGTGGTGGTAGTAGTGGTGGTAGTAGTGGTGGTGGTAGTAGTGGTGTTAGTGTGGTGGTAGTAGTGGTGGTAGTGTGGTGGTAGTAGTGGTGGTGGTAGTGGTGGTGGTAGTAGTGGTGGTAGTAGTGGTGGTAGTAGTGATGGTAGTGGTGGTAGTGTTGTGATAGTAGTGGTGGTAGTGATGGTGGTAGTGGTGGTGATAGTAGTGGTGGTAGTAGTGGTGGTAGTGGTGGTGGTAGTAGTGGTGGTAGTGATGGTGGTAGTGGTGGTGATAGTAGTGGTGGTAGTAGTGGTGGTAGTGGTGGTGGTAGTGGTGGTAGTAGTGGTGGTAGTGGTGGTGGTAGTAGTGGTGGTAGTGGTGGTGGTAGTAGGGTGGTAGTAGTGGTGGTAGTAGTGGTGGTGGTAGTGGTGGTGGTAGTAGTGGTGGTAGTGGTGGTGGTAGTGGTGGTGGTAGTAGTGGTGGTAGTGGTGGTGGTAGTAGTGGTGGTAGTGGTGGTGGTAGTAGTGGTGGTAGTGGTGGTGGTAGTAGTGGTGGTAGTGGTGGTGGTAGTAGTGGTGGTAGTGGTGGTGGTAGTAGTGGTGGTAGTGGTGGTAGTAGTGGTGGTATTGGTGGTGGTAGTAGGGTGGTAGTAGTGGTGGTAGTAGTGGTGGTAGTGGTGGTGGTAGTAGTGGTGGTAGTGGTGGTGGTAGTAGTGGTGGTAGTGGTGGTGGTAGTAGGGTGGTAGTAGTGGTGGTAGTAGTGGTGGTAGTGGTGGTGGTAGTAGTGGTGGTAGTAGTGGTGGTAGTGGTGGTGGTAGTAGGGTGGTAGTAGTGGTGGTAGTAGTGGTGGTGGTGGTGGTGCTAGTGGTGGTAGTGGTGGTGGTAGTAGTGGTGGTAGTGGTGGTGGTAGTAGGGTGGTAGTAGTGGTGGTAGTAGTGGTGGTAGTGGTGGTGGTAGTAGTGGTGGTAGTGGTGGTGGTAGTAGGGTGGTAGTAGTGGTGGTAGTAGTGGTGGCAGTGGTGGTGGTAGTAGTGGTGGTAGTGGTGGTGCAAGGAGAGAGAGAGAGAGGTCCTCCTCGCCCTCACAATTAAGATATGGACGCCTCCTGCATGCTAGTCTCTGCCCCAGCCAGTTTTACCCAATGTTTTGTTGGTGTGTTTTGCTGTCTTGTAGGAGGGGAGTGTGTGTGTGTGTGTGTGTGTGTGTGTGTGTGTGTGTGTGTGTGTGTGTGTGTGTGTGTGTGTGTGTGTGTGTGTGTGTGAGTGTGTGTGTGTGTGTGTGTGTGTGTGTGTGTGTGTGTGTGTGTGTGTGTGTGTGTGTGTGTGTGTGTGTGTGTGTGTGTGTGTGTGTGTGAGTGTGTGTGTGAGTGTGTGTGTGTGTGTGTGTGTGTGTGTGTGTGTGTGTGTGTGTGTGTGTGTGTGTGTGTGTGTGTGTGTGTGTGTGTGTGTGTGAGAGAGAGAGAGTGTGTGTGTGTGTGTGTGTGTGTGTGTGTGTGTGTGTGTGTGTGTGTGTGTGTGTGTGTGTGTGTGTGTGTGTGTGTGTGTGTGTGTGTGTGAGTGTGTGTGTGTGTGTGTGTGTGTGTGTGTGTGTGTGTGTGTGTGTGTGTGTGTGTGTGTGTGAGAGTGTGTGTGTGTGTGTGTGTGTGTGTGTGTGTGTGTGTGAGTGTGTGTGTGTGTGTGTGTGTGTGTGTGTGTGTGTGTGTGTGTGTGTGTGTGTGTGTGTGTGTGTGTGTGTGTGTGTGTGTGTGTGTGTGTGTGTGTGTGTGTGTGTGTGTGTGTGTGTGTGTGTGTGTGTGAGAGAGAGAGAGAGAGTGTGTGTGTGTGTGTGTGTGTGTGTGTGTGTGTGTGTGTGTGTGTGTGTGTGTGTGTGTGTGTGTGTGTGTGTGTGTGAGTGTGTGTGTGTGTGTGTGTGTGTGTGTGTGTGTGTGTGAGTGTGTGTGTGTGTGTGTGTGTGTGTGTGTGTGTGTGTGTGTGTTTGTACTCACCTAATTGTGGTTGCAGCGATCGAGTCATAGCTCCTGACCCCGCCTCTTCACTGGTCGCTACTAGATCCACTCTCTCCCTGCTCCTTGAGATTTATCATACCTCTTCTTAAAACTATGTATGGATCCTGCCTCCACCACCTCACTTTCCAGACTATTCAACTGTGTATGTAATGTTTAACTGTTTAAGTTTTCGGAGAAAGAGTTCCAGCTCTGGGTCCTGCCTCTAAACTCCCGACCAACTATGTGCAAGAACTAGTGTATCATATCTGTATGCCATCTTGATAGCGTTCACTCCTACCACATCTCTGTTTACTTTCCCACTTTTGAACGTCTTAATGTGAGAAAAATGTATAAACATTATATATATATATATATATATATATATATATATATATATATATATATATATATATATATATATATATATATATATATATATGAATTTTATGGGTTTATTTTGGCGATGGCCCTGGAACTAGAGCTTTCTCTGTCCTCTTTTTGATAGGACTCTTGCTAAATCCTAGATAAATAACTAATCTCTGTTTACTTTGTCTGTTCAACGGAGAATTTTGTATATCATGATCATGTCTCTTTGATTTCACTCTTACGATACGTTAAATTCAGCTGTAGTTTATCCTCGAGGATCAGTCTGGCGACAAATCTAGACCGTGACATATATTTTTACGAGTTTGACTAGGTGTGGGTTCCAAGCTGGTGTTGAATACTCGAGTGTCTCACTCTAGGCATCAGTTTAAGAAGGGATGTGAATGGTTGTATAAAAAGAAGGACTGAACGTTAGGGTAATCCGGTTCTGGCACGTCTCTGGCACTGTTTTGACTTCCCTGTAGAGAGAAACTAATTCTTCTGATGCTCTACAATCACCATCAAATTATTCAAACGTCAAGGATAGACCCATTCTGCGAGAGTGGGATGGGAGGGACTAGGAGGGGACGGGAGATGAAGGTAGAGGAAGAGAGTGGGATGGGAGGGACTACGAAGGGAGATGATAGAAGCAGAGAGTGGGATGGGAGGGACTAGGAGGGAAGATGATAGAAGAAGCAGAGAGTGGGATGGGAGGGACTTGGAGGGGAGATGATAGAAGAAGCAGAGAGTGGGATGGGAGGGACTAGGACTTAGGAAGAAAATGACGGGGAGGGGAGATGAACGAAGAGGAAGAAAGTGGGATGGAAAGGAAGGGAAAAGGAAGGGAGAGAGGGAAAATTAGAGAGTGGGGTGAGAGGGATGGAGAGGCATACCTTTGCTGGTTCACATTTCTTCATAATTTTGAGAGCCGTTATCCTATTCTAAACCTGTCTATATATATATATATATATATATATATATATATATATATATATATATATATATATATATATATATATATATATATATATATATATATATATAAGATAGAGAGAGAGAGAGGTAGATAACCAAGGATAATATGAATAAATATATTGAAGGAGGGATGTTAATGTTGCAGTTTAAAAACTGTAGTGTAAAGCACCCTTTTGGCAAGACAGTGATGGAGTGAATGATGGTGAAAGTTTTTTTTCGGGCCACCCTGCCTTGGTGGGAATCGGCCAGTGTGCTAATATAAAAAAAATAATATTGCCAAATGCACAACACACATTTTATCTCATTAATTTTTTTGTACTGGTCACCCTACAATTGACTAAAACTTCTGTTTACTGCTAGGTTGCGATCGACCTTTTAGCCACCCCTGATCTAGGGTCTACACCAGTTCACACCATCAGCCCTACTATAGGAAAGTTCCCCTCACCCCTTGTTGAGTGTGGCACCCATCACTCTTTGTCCATTGGAGTACTCCATTTCCTGTCCACTGAGACACCATCACCCTCAACACACAGTCTGAAGCAAGGCAACAACCTGTGCAACAAGGATTTAAATTTTTGTTTAAAGTGTTTAAAGCTTCGATGTTGTCTGTATATTTCGATCTGCAGCTGCTGAAGAGGACCCCAATTAGAGGTCGAAATATGTCACCAGTCACTCTTCTTTCTGAAGAATAAGACACTCATCCAAACTCTCATCTTCGTATTCGACTGACGAAGTCTACTGTGGAGGGTGTTCCTGGAGTCAGTACCCCGAGGCCTGGTCCATGATCAGGCTTCCCGGTGTATCAGGACTTGATCAACCAGGTTGTTACTGCTGGCCACAAGGAATCCAAGATACGAACCTCAGACCGGCTGACTCATCTAGATTGAGAGTAACACAGTGTGTATAACTAACCCTAGTAAAGGATAGTTGACAGTTACACAGTGTGTATAACTAGCCCTAGTAAAGGATAGTTGACAGTTACACACAGTGTATAACTAACCCTAGTAAAGGATAGGTTGACAGTTACACACAGTGTATAACTAACCCTAGTAAAGGATAGGTTGACAGTTACACACAGTGTATAACTAACCCTAGTAAAGGATAGTTGACAGTTACACACAGTGTATAACTAACCCTAGTAAAGGATAGTTGACAGTTACACACAGTGTATAACTAACCCTAGTGAAGGATAGGTTGACAGTTACACAGTGTATAACTAACCCTAGTGAAGGATAGGTTGACAGTTACACAGTGTATAACTAACCCTAGTGAAGGATAGGTTGACAGTTACACACAGTGTATAACTAACCCTAGTGAAGGATAGGTTGACAGTTACACACAGTGTATAACTAACCCTAGTAAAGGATAGTTGACAGTTACACACAGTGTATAACTAACCCTAGTAAAGGATAGTTGACAGTTACACAGTGTGTATAACTAACCCTAGTAAAGGATAGTTGACAGTTACACACAGTGTATAACTAACCCTAGTAAAGGATAGGTTGACAGTTACACACAGTGTATAACTAACCCTAGTAAAGGATAGGTTGACAGTTACAGACAGTGTATAACTAACCCTAGTAAAGGATAGGTTGACAGTTACACACAGTGTATAACTAACCCTAGTAAAGGATAGGTTGACAGTTACACACAGTGTATAACTAACCCTAGTAAAGGATAGGTTGACAGTTACACACAGTGTATAACTAACCCTAGTAAAGGATAGGTTGACAGTTACACACAGTGTATAACTAACCCTAGTAAAGGATAGTTGACAGTTACACACAGTGTATAACTAACCCTAGTAAAGGATAGTTGACAGTTACACACAGTGTATAACTAACCCTAGTAAAGGATAGGTTGACAGTTACACACAGTGTATAACTAACCCTAGTGAAGGATAGGTTGACAGTTACACACAGTGTATAACTAACCCTAGTAAAGGATAGTTGACAGTTACACACAGTGTATAACTAACCCTAGTAAAGGATAGTTGACAGTTACACAGTGTGTATAACTAACCCTAGTAAAGGATAGTTGACAGTTACACACAGTGTATAACTAACCCTAGTAAAGGATAGGTTGACAGTTACACACAGTGTATAACTAACCCTAGTAAAGGATAGGTTGACAGTTACAGACAGTGTATAACTAACCCTAGTAAAGGATAGGTTGACAGTTACACACAGTGTATAACTAACCCTAGTAAAGGATAGGTTGACAGTTACACACAGTGTATAACTAACCCTAGTAAAGGATAGGTTGACAGTTACACACAGTGTATAACTAACCCTAGTAAAGGATAGGTTGACAGTTACACACAGTGTATAACTAACCCTAGTAAAGGATAGTTGACAGTTACACACAGTGTATAACTAACCCTAGTAAAGGATAGTTGACAGTTACACACAGTGTATAACTAACCCTAGTAAAGGATAGGTTGACAGTTACACACAGTGTATAACTAACCCTAGTAAAGGATAGGTTGACAGTTACACACAGTGTATAACTAACCCTAGTGAAGGATAGTTGACAGTTACACACAGTGCATCTCCTTTAAAATTAAATATTAATGATTGTATAACTTCTCCGAGGTTATGGGTCCCACAATTTACATCAGTAAAGGTATTATGTATTTATATTATTTAAACTACTAGTGATGTTTTGTGTACTACTGCTGTATTGTTGTTGCTAATATTCTGCTGATGCTGCGTTATTACTACTACGACTGTTATTACTACTGCTACTACTACATCAACTACTACTACTGTTAGTGTTACCACTACAACTACTACTACTTCGACTACCATTACTACTACTATAGTCATTATTACTACTGCTACTACTACAACAACTGCTACCAATACTACTGCTACTACTTCGACTACCATTACTACTACTACCACAACCATTACTACCACAACAACTACTACGACAACTGCTACTACAACAACTACTACTATTACTACTACTACAACTGCTAGTGAGTGAAGTCTCACACAGTGACTATTGAAACAGGCAGACTCCGGGCGACCAACATTCTCTTTATTGTGTCATAGGGGCGAAGTCAGCCCTGTTTTTATTCCCTGTATCTTGATAGGGATGGGAGGCAGGAAGTAAGGGAGGGAGGGGAAGTGATAGGGAAAAGGCAGAGAGGGAAGTGGGGAGCCTAGAATGCAAAGGAGAGGGCTAGTAGGAGGGGGTGAGCCAAGATGGGGTGGGCAGGGAAGGCGGATGAGTGGGAGGGAGAGGGATGCGCAAGGGAGTCAGAGTAACATTCAAAGATAGGGATTAAGAGGTAGAGGGAGAGGATAAACAGCATTTGCAGTATCTTTTAGGTCGTGATCATGTCTCCTCCCTTACAATTCGCCGTTCAGATATCTGAATTTCTTACCTTAGCACCTCACTGTGTTTCTTTGTATTAGTTACAGGTTGTTAAGGCACTTGTATAAAGACACTTTACCTGCTGTGATGGTTTTGTGTGTGTGTGTGTGTGTGTGTGTGTGTGTAAAGGTGGAGGACGTGCACAAGGGCTTACCCTCACCCCCACCCCCATCGCCCCACCCTTCACATACCCCCCTCCCTTCCCTCCCCTCACCCCCATCTTCTCCCTCATTACCCACTAATATCCACATAATTATTCCTTATTATTACCTCGAGGGGTCACTCGAGTCATGATAGGCACTTGAGTGGGACTCGAGCCTCACCCTGGAGCGGCCCTCCAGGTGGTCTGAGGGTGGGGTGGTAGGTGCTCCTTGAGGGTGAGTGAGTGTCACCTGACGTCCCTCTCGACACGAAACTCGTCTCCGAACGTGACATGTCTCTCCACGGTACCTGTACCCGTAACGTACATGTTTCACGATGAAGACACAACCCGCACGTAGAAGAGAGGAGCTTACGACGGCGTTTCGGTCCGACTTGGACCGTTTACAAAGTCACGTATGTACTGTAATACAGCATTTATGGAGGGAACGTTTCGCCATGACGCCAGTCTTGGCCGGACGTTTCTTCTTTGTCCTATAAAGGGCATAAATTTAATTTCAATGATGTTCTAGTCATTCCTGTATCAGTCCACTGACTGTATCAGTCCACTGACTGTATCAGTCCACTGACTGTATCAGTCCACTGACTGTATCAGTCCACTGACTGTATCAGTCCACTGACTGTATCAGTCCACTGACTGTATCAGTCCACTGACTGTATCAGTCCACTGACTGTATCAGTCCACTGACTGTATCAGTCCACTGGCTGTATCAGTCCACTGACTGTATCAGTCCACTGACTGTATCAGTCCACCGGCTGTATCAGTCCACTGACTGTATCAGTCCACTGACTGTATCAGTCCACTGACTGTATCAGTCCACTGGCTGTATCAGTCCACTGACTGTATCAGTCCACTGACTGTATCAGTCCACCGGCTGTATCAGTCCACTGACTGTATCAGTCCACTGACTGTATCAGTCCACTGACTGTATCAGTCCACTGACTGTATCAGTCCACTGACTGTATCAGTCCACTGACTGTATCAGTCCACTAGCTGTATCAGTCCACTGACTGTATCAGTCCACTGGCTGTATCAGTCCACTGACTGCATCAGTCCACTGACTGTATCAGTCCACTGACTGTATCAGTCCACTGGCTGTATCAGTCCACTGACTGCATCAGTCCACTGACTGTATCAGTCCACTGGCTGTATCAGTCCACTGGCTGTGTCAGTCCACTGGCTGTATCAGTCCACTGACTGTATCAGTCCACTGACTGTATCAGTCCACTGACTGTATCAGTCCACCGGCTGTATCAGTCCACTGACTGTATCAGTCCACTGACTGTATCAGTCCACTGACTGTATCAGTCCACTGACTGTATCAGTCCACTGACTGTATCAGTCCACTGACTGTATCAGTCCACTGACTGTATCAGTCCACTGGCTGTATCAGTCCACTGACTGTATCAGTCCACTGACTGTATCAGTTCACCGGCTGTATCAGTCCACTGACTGTATCAGTCCACTGACTGTATCAGTCCACTGACTGTATCAGTCCACTGACTGTATCAGTCCACTGACTGTATCAGTCCACTGACTGTATCAGTCCACTAGCTGTATCAGTCCACTGACTGTATCAGTCCACTGGCTGTATCAGTCCACTGACTGCATCAGTCCACTGACTGTATCAGTCCACTGACTGTATCAGTCCACTGGCTGTATCAGTCCACTGACTGCATCAGTCCACTGACTGTATCAGTCCACTGGCTGTATCAGTCCACTGGCTGTGTCAGTCCACTGGCTGTGTCAGTCCACTGACTGTATCAGTCCACTGACTGTATCAGTCCACTGACTGTATCAGTCCACTGACTGTATCAGTCCACTGACTGTATCAGTCCACCGGCTGTATCAGTCCACTGACTGTATCAGTCCACTGACTGTATCAGTCCACTGACTGTATCAGTCCACTGACTGTATCAGTCCACTGACTGTATCAGTCCACTGACTGTATCAGTCCACTGACTGTATCAGTCCACTGACTGTATCAGTCCACTGACTGTATCAGTCCACTGACTGTATCAGTCCACTGACTGTATCAGTCCACTGACTGTATCAGTCCACTGACTGTATCAGTCCACTGACTGTATCAGTCCACTGACTGTATCAGTCCACTGACTGTATCAGTCCACTGGCTGTATCAGTCCACTGACTGTATCAGTCCACTGACTGTATCAGTCCACTGACTGTATCAGTCCACTGGCTGTATCAGTCCACTGGCTGTATCAGTCCACTGGCTGTATCAGTCCACTGGCTGTATCAGTCCACTGGCTGTATCAGTCCACTGGCTGTATCAGTCCACCGGCTGTATCAGTCCACTGGCTGTATCAGTCCACTGACTGTATCAGTCCACTGACTGTATCAGTCCACTGGCTGTATCAGTCCACTGACTGTATCAGTCCACTGGCTGTATCCGTCACTGTATCAGTCCACTGACTGTATCAGTCCACTAAATGTATCAGTCCACTGACTGTATCAGTCCACTGGCTGTATCAGTCCACTGGATGTATCAGTCTACTGGCTGTATCAGTCACTGTATCAGTCCACTGACTGTATCAGTCCACTGGCTGTATCAGTCCACTGACTGTATCAGTCCACTGGCTGTATCAGTCCACTGACTGTATCAGTCCACTGGCTGTATCAGTCCACTGACTGTATCAATCCACTGACTGTATCAGTCCACTGGCTGTATCAGTCCACTGACTGTATCAGTCCACTGGCTGTATCAGTCCACTAACTGTATAAGTCACTGTAGTAGTCACTGTGTCAGCCACTGTATCAGTCCACTATCAGTCACTGGATCAGTCCATTGATTGTATCAGTCCACTGACTATATTAGTCACTGTATAAGTCCACTGACTGCATCAGTCCACTCACTATATCAGTCCACTCACTGTATCAGTCACTGTATCAGTCCACTGGCTGTATCAGTCTACTGATTGTATCAGTCCACTGACTGTATCAGTCCATTGACTGTATCAGTCCACTGACTGTATCAGTCACTGTCAGTCCACTCACTGCATCAGTCCACTCACTATATCCGTCCACTCACTGTTTCACTGTCTTATCTCTGACAGTCAAACCGTTTGCTGACAGCAACAGTCCGGTTGAATGAAATGTTATATGATTAATTTAGAAATCGAAACCAAAAATAGAAGAATAAGCTTTATCTGATGCGAAGTCTCGCCCCGTGTATGTACCAGTGGTATTAACAGGTGCGAAGTCTCGCCTCGTGTATGTACCAGTGGTATTAACAGGTGTGAAGTCTCGCCCCGTGTATGTACCAGTGGTATTAACAGGTGTGAAGTCTCGCCCCGTGTATGTACCAGTGGTATTAACAGGTGCGAAGTCTCGCCTCGTGTATGTACCAGTGGTATTAACAGGTGCGAAGTCTCGCTCCGTGTATGTACCAGTGGTATTAACAGGTGCGAAGTCTCGCCTCGTGTATGTACCAGTGGTATTAACAGGTGCGAAGTCTCGCCTCGTGTATGTACCAGTGGTATTAACAGGTGCGAAGTCTCGCCCCGTGTATGTACCAGTGGTATTAACAGGTGTGAAGTCTCGCCCCGTGTATGTACCAGTGGTATTAACAGGTGCGAAGTCTCGCCTCGTGTATGTACCAGTGGTATTAACAGGTGTGAAGTCTCGCCCCGTGTATGTACCAGTGGTATTAACAGGTGTGAAGTCTCGCCCCGTGTATGTACCAGTGGTATTAACAGGTGCGAAGTCTCGCCTCGTGTATGTACCAGTGGTATTAACAGGTGTGAAGTCTCGCCCCGTGTATGTACCAGTGGTATTAACAGGTGCGAAGTCTCGCCTCGTGTATGTACCAGTGGTATTAACAGGTGTGAAGTCTCGCCCCGTGTATGTACCAGTGGTATTAACAGGTGTGAAGTCTCGCCCCGTGTATGTACCAGTGGTATTAACAGGTGTGAAGTCTCGCCCCGTGTATGTACCAGTGGTATTAACAGGTGTGAAGTCTCGCCTCGTGTATGTACCAGTGGTATTAACAGGTGCGAAGTCTCGCCTCGTGTATGTACCAGTGGTATTAACAGGTGCGAAGTCTCGCCTCGTGTATGTACCAGTGGTATTAACAGGTGTGAAGTCTCGCCTCGTGTATGTACCAGTGGTATTAACAGGTGCGAAGTCTCGCCCCGTGTATGTACCAGTGGTATTAACAGGTGCGAAGTCTCGCCTCGTGTATGTACCAGTGGTATTAACAGGTGCGAAGTCTCGCCTCGTGTATGTACCAGTGGTATTAACAGGTGTGAAGTCTCGCCTCGTGTATGTACCAGTGGTATTAACAGGTGCGAAGTCTCGCCTCGTGTATGTACCAGTGGTATTAACAGGTGTGAAGTCTCGCCTCGTGTATGTACCAGTGGTATTAACAGGTGCGAAGTCTCGCCTCGTGTATGTACCAGTGGTATTAACAGGTGCGAAGTCTCGCCTCGTGTATGTACCAGTGGTATTAACAGGTGTGAAGTCTCGCCTCGTGTATGTACCAGTGGTATTAACAGGTGCGAAGTCTCGCCCCGTGTATGTACCAGTGGTATTAACAGGTGCGAAGTCTCGCCTCGTGTATGTACCAGTGGTATTAACAGGTGCGAAGTCTCGCCTCGTGTATGTACCAGTGGTATTAACAGGTGTGAAGTCTCGCCTCGTGTATGTACCAGTGGTATTAACAGGTGCGAAGTCTCGCCTCGTGTATGTACCAGTGGTATTAACAGGTGTGAAGTCTCGCCTCGTGTATGTACCAGTGGTATTAACAGGTGCGAAGTCTCGCCTCGTGTATGTACCAGTGGTATTAACAGGTGTGAAGTCTCGCCTCGTGTATGTACCAGTGGTATTAACAGGTGCGAAGTCTCGCCCCGTGTATGTACCAGTGGTATTAACAGGTGCGAAGTCTCGCCCCGTGTATGTACCAGTGGTATTAACAGGTGCGAAGTCTCGCCTCGTGTATGTACCAGTGGTATTAACAGGTGTGAAGTCTCGCCCCGTGTATGTACCAGTGGTATTAACAGGTGTGAAGTCTCGCCTCGTGTATGTACCAGTGGTATTAACAGGTGTGAAGTCTCGCCTCGTGTATGTACCAGTGGTATTAACAGGTGCGAAGTCTCGCCCCGTGTATGTACCAGTGGTATTAACAGGTGCGAAGTCTCGCCTCGTGTATGTACCAGTGGTATTAACAGGTGCGAAGTCTCGCCTCGTGTATGTACCAGTGGTATTAACAGGTGCGAAGTCTCGCCCCGTGTATGTACCAGTGGTATTAACAGGTGCGAAGTCTCGCCCCGTGTATGTACCAGTGGTATTAACAGGTGCGAAGTCTCGCCCCGTGTATGTACCAGTGGTATTAACAGGTGCGAAGTCTCGCCTCGTGTATGTACCAGTGGTATTAACAGGTGCGAAGTCTCGCCTCGTGTATGTACCAGTGGTATTAACAGGTGCGAAGTCTCGCCCCGTGTATGTACCAGTGGTATTAACAGGTGCGAAGTCTCGCCTCGTGTATGTACCAGTGGTATTAACAGGTGCGAAGTCTCGCCTCGTGTATGTACCAGTGGTATTAACAGGTGCGAAGTCTCGCCCCGTGTATGTACCAGTGGTATTAACAGGTGCGAAGTCTCGCCTCGTGTATGTACCAGTGGTATTAACAGGTGCGAAGTCTCGCCTCGTGTATGTACCAGTGGTATCAACAGGTGCGAAGTCTCGCCCCGTGTATGTACCAGTGGTATTAACAGGTGTGAAGTCTCGCCCCGTGTATGTACCAGTGGTATTAACAGGTGCGAAGTCTCGCCTCGTGTATGTACCAGTGGTATTAACAGGTGCGAAGTCTCGCCCCGTGTATGTACCAGTGGTATTAACAGGTGCGAAGTCTCGCCTCGTGTATGTACCAGTGGTATTAACAGGTGTGAAGTCTCGCCCCGTGTATGTACCAGTGGTATTAACAGGTGCGAAGTCTCGCCTCGTGTATGTACCAGTGGTATTAACAGGTGTGAAGTCTCGCCTCGTGTATGTACCAGTGGTATTAACAGGTGCGAAGTCTCGCCTCGTGTATGTACCAGTGGTATTAACAGGTGTGAAGTCTCGCCTCGTGTATGTACCAGTGGTATTAACAGGTGCGAAGTCTCGCCTCGTGTATGTACCAGTGGTATTAACAGGTGTGAAGTCTCGCCTCGTGTATGTACCAGTGGTATTAACAGGTGTGATAAATTAGACACAAGTGCAACACTTGGGTATCTTTAGTGAGGAAACGTTTCGCCACACAGTGGCTTCATCAGTCCATACAAAGGAGAAAGGGGAAGAACAGGAGGAGTTTGCGGTAATCAGTCCCTCAACCTGGAGTCGATGTGGTCAGTCCATCTATCTTTTCAAGATTGATGGACAATATCAGAAGCATTTCCAACATTACCAACAGTATCAACAGTATTTACCACATAACCAACAGTATCAACAGTATTTACCACATAACCAACAGTATCAACAGTATTTACCACATAACCAACAGTATCAACAGTATTTACCACATAACCAACAGTATCAACAGTATTTACCACATAACCAACAGTATTTACCACATAACCAACAGTATTTACCACATAACCAACAGTATCAACAGTATTTACCACATAACCAACAGTATCAACAGTATTTACCACATAACCAACAGTATCAACAGTATTTACCACATAACCAACAGTATCAACAGTATTTACCACATAACCAACAGTATCAACAGTATTTACCACATAACCAACAGTATCAACAGTATTTACCACATAACCAACAGTATCAACAGTATTTACCACATAACCAACAGTATTTACCACATAACCAACAGTATCAACAGTATTTACCACATAACCAACAGTATCAACAGTATTTACCACATAACCAACAGTATCAACAGTATTTACCACATAACCAACAGTATCAACAGTATTTACCACATAACCAACAGTAGCAACAGTATTTACCACATAACCAACAGTATCAACAGTATTTACCACATAACCAACAGTAGCAACAACATTTGCAACAGTAGCAACAACATTTGCAACAGTAACAACAGCATTTCCAACAGTAACAACAGCATTTCCAACAGTAACAACAGCATTTCCAACAGTAACAACAGCATTTCCAACAGTAGCAGCAGGGGTATAAGAAGGGGGTGCTGGGGTGGTAGAGCCGGTGACCACAGCTTTAATAATGAAGTGGAAAAGTTTTGTACTGGGTGGTGAGCTGGGGAAGGAGTGGGGGAGAAGTGGGGGAGGAGTGGGGAAGAAAAGGAGTGGGGAGAGAGAGGAGGAGGAGAAAGGAAGGTAGAAGAGGAGGGAAGTGGTATAGGGTATGGAGAAACGAGTAGGAGAGGGAGGACACGCGTGGAGAGAGAGAGAGAGAGAGAGAGAGAGAGAGAGAATCAGAAACTGAGATTGATGTTTTCTCTGTCTCGAAAAGGACCAAGATTCAGAAAGATTGTTATGAGAAACATTAATAATAACAGTACACACACACACACACACACACACACACACACACACACACACACACACACACAGGATGTTCCAGAGATTGGACACAGTAACAAGGGGACACAGTTGGAAGCTGAAGACACAGATGAATCACAGGGATGTTAGGAAGTATTTCTTCAGCCACAGAGTAGTCAGTAAGTGGAATAGTTTGGGAAGCGATGTAGTGGAGGCAGGATCCATACATAGCTTTAAGCAGAGGTATGATAAAGCTCACGGCTCAGGGAGAGTGACCTAGAAGCGATCAGTGAAGAGGCGGGGCCAGGAGCTCGGACTCGACCCCCGCAACCTCAACTAGGTGAGTACAACTAGGTGAGTACACACACACACACACACACACACACACACACACACACACACACACACACACACACACACACACACACACACACACACACACACACATATTGTCTCTCTCTCCAACTCACTAACCACAGTCTTCAATAAGTCAGTCGGCAGGTAGAGAAGGCATAAAATGCATTAATTAAGAAAGGTAAAGATACAAGCAGTGTTACACTGGCATGCACGATCATGGAGAACTTATTTCTTAAGAGTGGCAGAGGGAGCAGCTAGAAAGGAGTGAAGTCGTAAACAATCGGCGAGGCTGTGGAGGTGGCTAATCCTGTCTCATAAACCTTTCTACAGGGCAACAGAAGTAAGGTATGAGTAAGTGGGATGGGTGGATTGCATATTTTTGTATTGTAAGAAAGATTTTGACACAGCGTCACAAGGTAGAGGATCAAACCCGCGGTCAGAGAGTCTCAAAACTCCAGACCGTAGGGGATCAGGCAGGAATCACAGGTAAGCACTCCCGTGGATCAAGGGATATTTAACAGTGTTTAATTTGTCAAATCATCTGGGAACTCTAGCCAGTAATTGTCTTGTTATTTTTGTTATTTTCCCAGTCTCTCTTTGGTTCATTCTAAATTCATAAAACAAATTTTATGGTAATTTTTGACACGCATCAGTAATTTAAAACACCTAGAGGTGTCGGAATGGGCTCGAGTGACGAGTGGGGTTCCACAAGGATCAGCACTGGGACCAGTACTATTTTTTGTATACTTGAACGAAATGACGGAAGGAATAGAGTCTGAGGTATGCTTGTTTGCGGAGATTTATGAAACTAATAAGGAGAAAATAAACAGGTGAGGACCAGGAAAAACTACAAATGGACCTGGACAGGCTGCAGATCTTGGCTATAAGAATTTAACCCAGCAGATGTAAAGTTATGAAAGCTGGGGGAGGGCAAAAACAGACCGCGAACGGAATATAGGTTTCGGAGAGAGCAAAGACTATAGATAAATGGTTCAGAGAACCGACAGGATGATAATTAGACACTTGTGCAACACTTGGGTTTCTTTATTGTGGAAACGTTTCGCCAACCAGTGGTTTCTTCAGTCCAGTACAGAAAATAATGCTTGAAAATCTGGAGTTTGAGGTAATCAGTCCCTCAGCCTGGAGTCGATGTGATCAGTACATCAATCTTAATATGCGCAGAGCAGCTTGTATCCTGCACACAGGTGAGTTGAAGCAGTCGTAGGAGGTGTCACCTTGGACAAATCCACAGGTGGAATTAGGTCATTCTTATGGTTAGTCAAGCGTAGAATTCTCTGTATCAATATTCTAAAATGTTGCTGTATCTTACAGGAATAGAGATAAATAGTTCAGAGAATCGACAGGCTGCAAACCTTGATCAAGGAGAAGGACCTCGGGGTGAGCAATGTACCGAGCACATCACCTGAGGCTTACATCAACTAAATAACTAGTGGAACAAACACGAGGCTGATAAAGCAAAGATTAGCTTTCAGGGCTTTAAACAATCAGCCACTCACCACACTTTATACCACATATGTCAGGCCCACTGCTGTAACACACCTGATCTGCTGATGTGTAGTCACCTGGGAAATGGTTATAACTATGACCATAATTGTTAAAGGGGTGGAGGGGCAAGGCATCGGAAGGCCTCGATCAGATGACCAAAAGCTCCAGCTGTGGGTCATCATATGACTAAGACCAGCGTCAGGAAACACTTGTCCTGTTTCCTGACGCTGATATTCTCAGTTAATAATACCTCGTATTATCAACTGGGAATATTTTTTAAGATATTTTAAAATAATTTTTATATTGTATTTGTGGAACGTTAGGTACTTGCAACAGGTGTGGGGATGGTAGCAGGTATGGGGCTGGTAGCAGGTGTGGGGCTTGTATTAGATGTATGGTTTGTAGAAGCACATGTGGGTTTTGTAGTAGCAGTTATGGAGGTCTTGTACAGCATGTGTGGATCTTGTAACAACAGGTGTGGATCTTGTAACAACAGGTGTGGATCTTGTAGCAGCAGGTGTGGGACTTGAGGCACCAAGTTTGAGACTTGTAACAACAGGTGTGGGGTCTTGTAACAGCAGGTGTGGGACTTGAAGCAGCAGGTGTTGGCTTGTAGCAGCAGGTGTGGGAGTTGTAGCAGGTGAGCGGATTGTAGCAACAAGTGTAGGAATTGTAGCAGTAGGTGTGGGAGTTGTAGCAGGTATGTGGATTGTAACAGCAGGTGTGGGACTTGAAGCAATAGGTGTGGGAGTTGTAGTAGGTGTGTGGATTGTAACAGCAGGTGTGGGAATTGTAGCAGTAAGTGTGGGAGTTGCAGCAGGTGTGTGGATTGTAACAGCAGGTATGGGAATTGTAGCAGTAGGTGTGGGAGTTGTAGTAGGTGTGTGGATTGTAGCAGTAGGTGTGGGAATTGTAGCAGTTAGTGTGGGAGTTGCAGCAGGTGCGTGGATTGTAACAGCAGGTGTGGGAATAGTAGCAGTAAGTGTGGGAGTTGCAGCAGGTGTGTGGATTGTAACAGCAGGTGTGGGAATTGTAGCAGTAGGTGTGGGAGCTGTAGCAGGTGTGTGGATTGTAACAGCAGGTGTGGGAGTTGTAGCAGGTGTGTGGATTGTAACAGCAGGTGTGGGAATTGTAGCAGTAGGTGTGGGAGTTGTAGCAGGTGAGCGGATTGTAGCAGCAGGTGTGGGAATTGTAGCAGGTGTGTATTGTAACAGCAGGTGTGGAACTAAGATATACCAGGAAAATCTGCCATGTTTGTGTGTAGTGGCCCTTTCAGGAAGGTGGAGGGCCCTTAAGTGGCTGTGTCAGGGGTGGAGGGCCCTCAGGGGCCCCTTGAGAGGGCTCTGAGTGCCCTCTCAGAAAGCCTCTGGGGATCCAGGTGATGGCAGTGGGTCCAACATGCTCTCTTCTGTGGCCACACATACCCTCTTCTGTGACCAAACATACTATCTTCTGTGACCACACATACTATCTTCTGTGGCAGCACATACTATCTTCTGTGACCACACATACTATCCTCTGTGACCACACATACTATCTTCTGTGGCCGCACATGCTATCTTCTGTGGCAGCACATACTATCTTCTGTGACCACACATACTATCCTCTGTGACCACACATACTATCTTCTGTGGCCGCACATGCTATCTTCTGTGGCAGCACATACTATCTTCTGCGGCCGCACATACTATCCTCTGTAACCACACATACTATCTTCTGTGGCAGCACATACTATCTTCTGTGGCAGCACATACTGTCTTCTGTGGCAGCACATACTATCTTCTGTGGCAGCACATACTGTCTTCTGTGGCAGCACATACTGTCTTCTGTGGCAGCACATACTATCTTCTGTGGCAGCACATACTATCTTCTGTGGCAGCACATACTATCTTCTGTGGCAGCACATACTATCTTCTGTGGCAGCACATACTATCTTCTGTGGCAGCACATACTATCTTCTGCGGCCGCACATACTATCTTCTGTGGCAGCACATACTATCTTCTGTGGCAGCACATACTATCTTCTGTGGCAGCACATACTATCTTCTGTGGCAGCACATACTATCTTCTGTGGCAGCACATACTATCTTCTGTGGCAGCACATACTATCTTCTGTGGCAGCACATACTATCTTCTGTGGCAGCACATACTATCTTCTGTGGCAGCACATACTATCTTCTGTGGCAGCACATACTATCTTCTGTGGCAGCACATACTATCTTCTGTGGCAGCACATACTATCTTCTGTGGCAGCACATACTATCTTCTGTGGCAGCACATACTGTCTTCTGTGGCAGCACATACTATCTTCTGTGGCAGCACATACTATCTTCTGTGGCAGCACATACTATCTTCTGTGGCAGCACATACTATCTTCTGTGGCAGCACATACTATCATCTGTGGCAGCACATACTGTCTTCTGTGGCAGCACATACTATCTTCTGTGGCAGCACATACTGTCTTCTGTGGCAGCACATACTATCTTCTGTGGCAGCACATACTATCTTCTGTGGCAGCACATACTATCTTCTGTGGCAGCACATACTATCTTCTGTGGCAGCACATACTATCTTCTGTGGCAACACATACTATCTTCTGTGGCAGCACATACTATCATCTGTGGCAGCACATACTGTCTTCTGTGGCAGCACATACTATCTTCTGTGGCAGCACATACTGTCTTCTGTGGCAGCACATACTATCTTCTGTGGCAGCACATACTATCTTCTGTGGCAGCACATACTATCTTCTGTGGCAGCACATACTATCTTCTGTGGCAGCACATACTATCTTCTGTGGCAGCACATACTGTCTTCTGTGGCAGCACATACTATCTTCTGTGGCAGCACATACTATCTTCTGTGGCAGCACATACTATCTTCTGTGGCAGCACATACTATCTTCTGTGGCAGCACATACTATCTTCTGTGGCAGCACATACTATCTTCTGTGGCAGCACATACTATCTTCTGTGGCAGCACATACTATCTTCTGTGGCAGCACATACTATCTTCTGTGGCCGCACATACTCTCTGCTCCAGTACTCACAGTGTTGACGTCAGAAAGCTCTACGTAGAAGAGAAACGCTGTAACGATAAAATCTTTCTCTTTAACCATGTTCATTCATTTCTCAAATTTAACAATCTAACTACAAATAGCATGGTCTAAAAATTCCTAGTACTAAGCTAGCTCTGAGATTGCCAGGTATGCTGGTGGTACCACAGTATGCTAGTACCAAACTAGTTCTAATATATCTGCCAGGTATGCTGGTGGTACCACAGTATGCTAGTACCAAACTAGTTCTAATATATCTGCCAGGTATGCTGGTGGTACCACAGTATGCTAGTACCAAACTAGTTCTAATATATCTGCCAGGTATGCTGGTGGTACCACAGTATTCTCGTACTAAACTAGTTCTGATATATCTGCCAGGTATGCTGGTGGTACCACAGTATTCTCGTACTAAACTAGTTCTGATATATCTGCCAGGTATGCTGGTGGTACCACAGTATGCTAGTACCAAGCTACTTCTAATATATCTGCCAGGTATGCTGGTGGTACCACAATATGCTAGTACCAAGCTACTTCTAATATATGTGCCAGGTATGCTGGTGGTACCACAGTATGCTAGTACCAAGCTACTTCTAATATATGTGCCAGGTATGCTGGTGGTACCACAGACAGGCTTGAGTAATCTGATTACATCTGAGCCTAAATTGCAAAGCGGGAAACTATTCCGGTATATGAATTTTCATTTTCTATGCAGAGTTTGGTGGATTTATAATGAAAGCAGAAAGTTGTGGCAAACTAGGGACTGTAATTATAGGTGATGCAAGTTTCGAATTGCTACTCGTCCCTCCCTCTCTGAGTTGCATTGAAATCTTGATGGGATTGTAGTGACTGAGGCAAATGTTGATTTGTACCTTCTGTTGCTGTCCTGCCCACCCTGCTACCCTCTCTCTGCCCACCCTGCTACCCTCTCTCTGCCCACCCTGCTACCCTCTCTCTGCCCACTCTGCTACCCTCTCTCTTCCCACCCTTTCTTGCCACCCTGCTACCCTCTCTCTGCCCACCCTCTCTCTCTCTCTCTGTCCATCCTTTCTTTCCACCCTCTCTCTCTCTCTCTCTCTCTCTCTCTCTCTCTCTCTCTCTCTCTCTCTCTCTCTCTCTCTCTCTCTCTCTCTCTCTCTCTCTCTCTCTCTCTCTCTCTCTCTCTCTCTGCCTACCTTTTTTTGGCACCCTGTCTCTCTCTACCCACCCTTGCCACCCTCTCTCTGCCCACCCTTCCTTGCCTCCCTGCTGTCCTCCCATCCTTTCTCTTTGCTCACCTTTCTTGCCACCCTATCTCTGCCCACCCTTTTTTGCCACCCTCTCTCTACCCACCCTTTCTTGGTATCCTGATACCCCTGCCACATTCTCTTGCTACTATGCTGCCCTATTCTGTCTCCCTGCCGCCTCGCCACTCTTGGTACCCTACTTTCATTCCACCCTGCCGCTCTATCTTGTCGCTGTTGCCCTGCCGCTCTCTTCTCACCCTAATCCCTCTCCTGTCACCCTACCATGTGTTCCTGCGACCCTCTCTTGTCGCCTTGCCACCCCCCTTCTTACTCCCTGCCACCCTGCCAGTAGTAGTTCGGCCATTGAATTCATTGTTATCCCCCAGTCTTCATTAATGTGGCTACAGTGATCATGGTGAGTGGTGTTCACTGCTGTTGTTTAAGTTCTCTCTCTCTCTCTCTCTCTCTCTCTCTCTCTCTCTCTCTCTCTCTCTCTCTCTCTCTCTCTCTCTCTCTCTCTCTCTCTCTTTACACAGGGTTTGACAAGGTTAGGTTAAAGATCCCTAGCTTTACTGACAAGCTATATATAGGTTAAGGATTACTAACTTTATTGACAAGCTAAGAGCTGTTACCTACATCAGCTCTATTGCATCCCAGGAATTCAAAGGCCTGTTATCCTGGGTGTAAAGGGAACAAAAATAAACACAGCAGAAAAACTTCTGACTTATATTATCCTTTCACCAAGTAAGAACAGAAGTATGTACACTATGTACAACAATAGATATTAGTGCACGCCACGGTAAGCAAGGCAGAATAGGTGCCACTAGAGAGCAGACCGTGCTTCAACCAGTTCTAGAATGGGAATGACAAGGGCAGACAGGCGGGTGGTGCCCACAACACCTCTACGATTGCCAGAACCATCTTCTCATTGGCTGAACCTGGGTACTGATCGAACGACGGGGCCCCATCGTCCGACCCTAGTACTGGTTCGCTGGTTGGGGGAGATAGCCTTTCAATGAGAGTGTGTACATGCCCCGAATAAAGGTTACGTACTCTTTGCATGCCACAAGCTCATTTGGAAGCATTTTTATTGTTATGAAACATACAAGTAGGGAACAGGATGAAGCTGGAGCCATCTGTGTGCCAGCATTTTCATTTGATCAACTGACTTTATCTCGTTGACATCATAATGCTGTACGAATGTGTTCCAGACTCGAGTCATCCTGGGGATAAATGATCTCAGATGAAGTGATGTTCTGGAGAAGGTTACAGCCAGAGTGAAGTTGCTGCTGGCTGCCCGCCTTGTGGTATACAGGCTTGCTTCACGCTGTCCTCGTTTCTCTCTCTCTCTCTCTCTCTCTCTCTCGCTCACACACACACAGTGGTAGTGAAGAGGCTGGGCCAGGAGCTGTGAATCGACCTCTGCAACCACAACTAGGTAAGTACACACACACACATACATAAACACACGAGTCATAGGGATATTAGGAAGTATTTCTTCAGCTTTAGGGTTGTCAGGAAGTGGAGCAATCTGGAGAGTGATGTACTGGGTACAGGATCCATACATAACTTTAAGAAGAGGTACGATAAAGCTCTTGGAGCGGGGAGAGAGTGAACCTAGTAGCGACCAGCGAAGAGGCTGGACCAGGAGCTGTGACTCGATCCTAACAACCACACATAGGTGATCTAGTCTCTACCGGATCATCAAAGCACTAAACCCTA
This sequence comes from Cherax quadricarinatus, assembly GCF_038502225.1. Lineage (NCBI taxonomy): Eukaryota > Metazoa > Arthropoda > Malacostraca > Decapoda > Parastacidae > Cherax > Cherax quadricarinatus. The sequence continues at coordinate 3,810,681 of NC_091385.1, read as the reverse complement.
TTGATCCTCCAGTAGAATGGCTGGGGACTCGATTCTCCGTCTGCTAAACCCGTGTGGGCCAGGCATCACAAGGAGGGCTAAAGGCTTGAGCCTCCGTCTGGTAATCACAACCCTCTTTGTGATCAATCAGGCTGTTAGAGTTCAACCTAGCGTGTTTCCCCATCCTGGAAAACCAGCTCGAAATAAAAATTAGGTTACTATGTTATAAACATCATACAATAAACATTACGCAATAGACATATAAACATTGAATAATAAACATCGTGTAATTAAAATTGCATAATAGCATCGTATTATAAATTTTAATAACATGGTATAAACATTACTAAATATCTTTTGTCGTTATAATGGGGTCGTCTTAAGAATGTCATCTTAAGAGGGTCGTTTTAGACGGGTCATCGTAAGAGGCTTCCTTTAAGAATGTCGTCTATAAGAGAGTCGTCTTAATGCTTTAAAGAGTCGTTTTAAAAGGGGTCAATTGCTATCTTAAAGTCGTCAGTAAAAGGGGTCGTCTTAATATTTTAAAAGAGTAATTTAAGAGAGTAGTCGTGTCATCTTATAGTCGTCAGTGAAAAGGGTCGTTTTAATGTTTTCAAGAGTAATTTGAGAGAGTAGTCGTGTCATCTTATAGTCGTCAGTGAAAAGGGTCGTTTTAATGCTTTCAAGAGTAATTTAAGAGAGTAGTCGTCTCATCTTACAGTCGTCAGTGAAAAGGGTCGTTTTAATGCTTTCAAGAGTAATTTAAGAGAGTAGTCGTGTCATCTTACAGTCGTCAGTGAAAAGGGTCGTTTTAATGCTTTCAAGAGTAATTTAAGAGAGTAGTCGTCTCATCTTATAGTCGTCAGTGAAAAGGGTCGTTTTAATGCTTTCAAGAGTAATTTGAGAGAGTAGTCGTCTCATCTTATAGTCGTCAGTGAAAAGGGTCGTTTTAATGCTTTCAAGAGTAATTTAAGGGAGTAGTCGTCTCATCTTATAGTCGTCAGTGAAAAGGGTCGTTTTAATGATTTCAAGAGTAATTTAAGAGAGTAGTCGTCCCATCTTATAGTCGTCAGTGAAAAGGGTCGTTTTAATGCTTTCAAGAGTAATTTAAGAGAGTAGTCGTCTCATCTTATAGTCGTCAGTGAAAAGGGTCGTTTTAATGCTTTCAAGAGTAATTTAAGAGAGTAGTCGTCTCATCTTATAGTCGTCAGTGAAAAGGGTCGTTTTAATGATTTCAAGAGTAATTTAAGAGAGTAGTCGTCTCATCTTATAGTCGTCAGTGAAAAGGGTCTTAATGCTCTCAAGAGTCATTTTAGAGTGAATTTTTTTAAGAGTTGTTTTAAGAGTTGTTGAGTATTACAAAAAAGTGATTTTTAAAATGGTAGTTTTTACTTATTTTGTAATAAAGAGTTCTGGATACATATAGACATTAAAATCAATTTATCTTTAATATAATATAAAAATCAACTATCTTTGGTCTAGGCTGGAATACTGCTGTACATTAACATCTCCATACAAAGCAGGTGAAATCGCAGATCTAGAGAGTGTACAGAGATCCTTTACTGCACGTATAAGTTCTGTCAAGCACCTTAACTACTGGGAACGCTTGGAAGCACTTGACTTGTACTCGTTGGAACGCAGGAGGGAGAGATATATCATAATCTACACTTGGAAAATCTTGGAAGGAATGGTCCCAAATCTGCACACAGAAATCACTCCCTACGAAAGTAAAAGACTGGGCAGGCGATGCAAAATGCCCCCAATAAAAAGTAGGGGCGCCATTGGTACACTAAGAGAAAACACCATAAGTGTCCGGGGCCCAAAACTGTTCAACAGCCTCCCATCAAGCATTAGGGGAATTACCAATAAACCCCTGGCTGCCTTCAAGAGAGAGCTGGACAGATACCTAAAGTCAGTGCCGGATCAGCCGGGCTGTGGCTCGTACGTCGGACTGCGTGCGGCCAGCAGTAACAGCCTAGTTGATCAGGCCCTGATCCATCGGGAGGCCTGGTCATGGACCGGGCCGCGGGGGCGTTGATCCCCGGAATAACCTCCAGGTAACCTCCAGGTATGTTACAATAATAAATTATTAGCACCTTAAAATAATAATATATATATCTATGCTAAAAAATAAATTTTACGTAACATATTTACAATAATAAATTAGTCAACTCTGTCTTACGACACCTTAATGACGCTCCGTGTCTCACACGACACTTATCCGTGGTGTGTTGTGACGCTCCTTCTCCACCGTGTCACCCGACACCCTTTTCGCCGTATGATGACGCTCCTTCACAACCGTGTCCCTTGACACCCTTTTCTCTGTGTCACCAGACACTCCAGCTCTCCGTGTCACACGACACCCTTTTCTCTGCGTCATCCACACCCTTTCTCGACTGTCATACTTGACACCCTTGTCTCTGCGTCGCACACTATCACCCACAGCGTTTTTCTTATCAGAGACCAGTCACATGACACTATTCAATGTACACTACAACCAGGCCATCTTCAGTGTCACACGACACCCTTTTCTTCTCAGTGTTCCACTACGGTCCTGTAGCATATCTCAGTGTTCCACTCCATCATACTTCCCTAAGTGTCACACTACGGTCCTAGCCCAGTTCAGTGTAACACTCCAACCTTTTCTTCATGTAATGTCCCACTAAACAGCATCAGATGAGTGTGATGAATGGTTTGAAAAACCGACAAGTTGAAGATTGAGACACTTACGCAGCATATGGGAATCTTTATTCAGGAAACGTTTCGCCACACACTTGTCGGTTTTTCAAACCATTCATCACAACTGTCAGACACTGCAGCATCATGGGATCTTGTTACAAAGAATTCCTCAACACTTGTTCAACCTTTGGACGAAGACCTACTTCGACTAGTGGATGGTACCACTATGACCCCGCCTCCGCCTGCTTCACCTCACCTCACTACAGTATATAAGCCACGTCTACGGCCCTATGCTGTACATTCTACAAGATTGATGGACTGAACACATCGACTCCAGGCTAAGGAACTGATTACCTCATACTCCTCCTCTCCTTACGCCTTCCTCTTTGTACTGGACTGATGAAGCCACTGTGTGGCGAAACGTTTCCTGAATAAAGATTCCCATATGCTGCATAAGTGTCTCAATCTTCAGCATCAGATGACTCCGGCACACAGTTGACCAGCGTAGGCGGTGAGTCCGCAGACATCACCGGTAGTCCTGTAAATACTCTCTAAGGCCGGTAGAAGTACACCGTAAGATGGTCTGGTGAGTACTATCTACCGCCTTCAAGACCAGTTGACACACCGCAAGGTGGTCCGATGCAGCACACACTATGTTGCAAGCTCACAGAATGCGGCCGTCAAATAACTGAGGCCAACAGACTCAGTGAGCTGCAGTGAGCTGCGGTGATCGCTTCTTCTAAAATCAGTAGAAGCCAGTAGAATACTCTACTGCCAGTAGATGTGTACCATTAGGTGTTCAGGTACCTACTGCTTCTAAGGCCAGTAGATGTGTACCATTAGGTGTTCAGGTACCTACTGCTTAGATGCGTACCGTGAGGTGTTCAGGTACTTACTGCTTCTAAAGCCAGTAGATGTATACCATTAGGTGTTCAGGTACCTACTGCTTAGATGCGTACCGTGAGGTGTTCAGGTACTTAATGCTTACATGCGTACCGTGAGGTGCTCAGGTACTTAATGCTCTAAGGCCGGCTCAGCAGTCCCCACATTGAGTTTGATGACGTACCCAGTGGTACTGCCGGCCGGCAGGTTAACTATTTAACCGCTAGTTTGGCAGGGGTCCGCAACATTGAGTGTTATCTTAAGAATGTCATTGTGTGTTAAAAGAGTCGTCATAAGAACGACGCTTTCCACCGTCGTTCTGAGAGAGGGCAGCCGTAAGAAAGGTCGTGTGCTATCAGACTTCTCAGCCAGCAGTTTCCAGTCCTCCTCCTCCTCCTCCTCCTCCTCCTCCTCACTTCTCTCTCTCTCCTCTCTTTCAATCATATCTGGATCGCCAATTGCATTTCTCTTTTCTTTCCACCTACGGCAGAAGAATTCAAAGAGTGAGAGTCTTATCTGTCAGGCCAAGCATCTCTCTTGCCAAGTCCACAAGAAAAATATCCAACCAGAAAAGACCTGAGAAGCCTCGCCTTCATCTAGTTATCTTTAGGAAGTCAGACGTCTATCTAGCTTTCAAAGATATTTTTTTTTTTTGACTTTCAGAGAGGAGCTAAGACGTTTCTCTAATTTTGAAAGATATTGTTCTATATTTTCTTCAAAAGCCAGGCTTTTGTTCGGTTTTGAAAGATGGTGTTCGTAATTTCTGCAAAAGCCAGGCTTTTGTTCGGTTTTGAAAGATAGTGTTCGTAATTTCTGCAGAAGCCAGGCTTTTGTTCGGTTTTGAAAGATAGTGTTCGTAATTTCTGCAGAAGCCAGGCTTTTGTTCGGTTTTGAAAGATAGTGTTCGTAATTTCTGCAGAAGCCAGGCTTTTGTTCGGTTTTGAATTAGTGTTCGTAATTTCCTTCATAAGTTAGGCTCTCATTTAGTTTTGAAAGATAATGTTCTATCTTATATTTCTTTTAGAAAACTCGCTCATTTACCTTTGGAAAATTTTCTAGTTTGTATATTAGCCCTTGTGGCTTAGCGCTTCTTTTTTTTATTATAATCTAGTTTGTATTCAAGTTACACGCTTATCTAATTCTAAAATATAGTATTCTGTTAAATCACGGAACGGGTGGGGTTTGAAGCCATGCCAGGCCAGTGCGTTAACCACTGGGCCAGCTGACCATTGGCCTTCCTTTAGAAACTAGAAATTCATCTGGTTAGTATAGATAATACAATATTCTGTTTCCCCTCAACAGTCAGACATTCACCTCTCTAACTTTTCTTCTAGTTACTACTAAATAATCTTAGCTCTTGAGAAATGCTCAATAATAACCCACATAAAATCGTATTTTATCAGTAAATTTCAAATTCGAGTTCTGGTATGTATAAACTTGACAATTTTATCGTCCAGATTATTATTCATAATCTTAAAGGCAAAAATATTTTTCACCAAAATACAGTGTATTCTTCGCCAGGCGAACTGTGTAACTTAGTGCTGAGGGAATGTTGTGTGAGGTGTTGTTACCTCTGTGTGAGATGTTGTTACCTCTGTGTGAGGTGTTGTTACCTCTGTGTGAGGTGTTGTTACTTCTGTGTGAGGTGTTGTTACTTCTGTGTGAGATGTTGTTACTTCTGTGTGAGGTGTTGTTACTTCTGTGTGAGGTGTTGTTACTTCTGTGTGAGATGTTGTTACTTCTGTGTGAGGTGTTGTTACTTCTGTGTGAGGTGTTGTTACTTCTGTGTGAGGTGTTGTTACTTCTGTGTGAGGTGTTGTTACTTCTGTGTGAGATGTTGTTACTTCTGTGTGAGGTGTTGTTACTTCTGTGTGAGGTGTTGTTACTTCTGTGTGAGGTGTTGTGTACTTCTGTGTGAGGTGTTGTTACTTCTGTGTGAGGTGTTGTTACTTCTGTGTGAGGTGTTGTTACCTCTGTGTGAGGTGTGTGAGGAGTTGTTGCTTCTGCGTGAGGTGTTGTTACCTCTGTGTGAGGTGTTGTTACTTCTGTGTGAGGTGTTGTTACTTCTGTGTGAGGTGTTGTTACTTCTGTGTGAGATGTTGTTACCTCTGTGTGAGGTGTTACTTCTGTGTGAGGTGTTGTTACTTCTGTGTGAGATGTTGTTACTTCTGTGTGAGATGTTGTTACTTCTGTGTGAGGTGTTACCTCTGTGTGAGGTGTTGTTACTTCTGTGTGAGGTGTTGTTACTTCTGTGTGAGATGTTGTTACTTCTGTGTGAGATGTTGTTACTTCTGTGTGAGGTGTTGTTACTTCTGTGTGAGGTGTTGTTACTTCTGTGTGAGGTGTTGTTACTTCTGTGTGAGATGTTGTTACTTCTGTGTGAGATGTTGTTACTTCTGTGTGAGGTGTTGTTACTTCTGTGTGAGGTGTTGTTACTTCTGTGTGAGGTGTTGTTACTTCTGTGTGAGGTGTTGTTACCTCTGTGTGAGATGTTGTTACTTCTGTGTGAGGTGTTGTTACCTCTTCTGTGTGAGATGTTGTTACTTCTGTGTGAGGTGTTGTTACTTGTGTGAGGTGTTGTTACTGTGTGAGGTGTTGTTACTTCTGTGTGAGGTGTTGTTACTTCTGTGTGAGGTGTTGTTACTTCTGTGTGAGGTGTTGTTACTTCTGTGTGAGGTGTTGTTACTTCTGTGTGAGGTGTTGTTACTTCTGTGTGAGGTGTTGTTACTTCTGTGTGAGGTGTTGTTACTTCTGTGTGAGGTGTTGTTACTTCTGTGTGAGGTGTTGTTACTTCTGTGTGAGGTGTTGTTACTTCTGTGTGAGGTGTTGTTACTTCTGTGTGAGGTGTTGTTACTTCTGTGTGAGGTGTTGTTACTTCTGTGTGAGATGTTGTTACTTCTGTGTGAGGTGTTGTTACTTCTGTGTGAGGTGTTACCTCTGTGTGAGGTGTTGTTACTTCTGTGTGAGGTGTTGTTACTTCTGTGTGAGGTGTTGTTACTTCTGTGTGAGGTGTTGTTACTTCTGTGTGAGGTGTTGTTACTTCTGTGTGAGGTGTTGTTACTTCTGTGTGAGGTGTTGTTACTTCTGTGTGAGGTGTTGTTACTTCTGTGTGAGGTGTTGTTACTTCTGTGTGAGGTGTTGTTACCTCTGTGTGAGATGTTGTTACTTCTGTGTGAGGTGTTGTTACTTCTGTGTGAGGTGTTGTTACTTCTGTGTGAGGTGTTGTTACTTCTGTGTGAGTTGTTGTTACTTGTGGGTGTGTTGTTGTTACTTCTGTGTGAGGTGTTGTTACTTCTGTGTGAGGTGTTACCTCTGTGTGAGATGTTGTTACTTCTGTGTGAGATGTTGTTACTTCTGTGTGAGGTGTTGTTACTTCTGTGTGAGATGTTGTTACTTCTGTGTGAGGTGTTGTTACTTCTGTGTGAGGTGTTGTTACTTCTGTGTGAGATGTTGTTACTTCTGTGTGAGGTGTTGTTACTTCTGTGTGAGGTGTTACCTCTGTGTGAGGTGTTGTTACTTCTGTGTGAGGTGTTGTTACTTCTGTGTGAGGTGTTACCTCTGTGTGAGGTGTTGTTACTTCTGTGTGAGGTGTTGTGTGAGGTGTTGTTACTTCTGTGTGAGGTGTTGTTACTTCTGTGTGAGGTGTTGTTACTTCTGTGTGAGGTGTTGTTACTTCTGTGTGAGGTGTTGTTACTTCTGTGTGAGGTGTTGTTACTTCTGTTAGAGGTTGTTACTTCTGTGTGAGGTGTTGTTACTTCTGTGTGAGGTGTTGTTACTTCTGTGTGAGGTGTTGTTACTTCTGTGTGAGTTGTTGTTACTTCTGTGTGAGGTGTTGTTACTTCTGTGTGAGTTGTTGTTACTTCTGTGTGAGATGTTGTTACTTCTGTGTGAGGTTGTTACTTCTGTGTGAGATGTTGTTACTTCTGTGTGAGGTGTTGTTACTTCTGTGTGAGGTGTTGTTACTTCTGTGTGAGATGTTGTTACTTCTGTGTGAGGTGTTGTTACTTCTGTGTGAGATGTTGTTACTTCTGTGTGAGGTGTTGTTACTTCTGTGTGAGGTGTTGTTACTTCTGTGTGAGGTGTTGTTACTTCTGTGTGAGATGTTGTTACTTCTGTGTGAGATGTTGTTACTTCTGTGTGAGGTGTTGTTACTTCTGTGTGAGATGTTGTTACTTCTGTGTGAGGTGTTGTTACTTCTGTGTGAGGTGTTGTTACTTCTGTGTGAGGTGTTGTTACTTCTGTGTGAGGTGTTGTTACTTCTGTGTGAGGTGTTGTTACTTCTGTGTGAGATGTTGTTACTTCTGTGTGAGGTGTTGTTACTTCTGTGTGAGGTGTTGTTACCTCTGTGTGAGGTTGTTACTTCTGTGTGAGATGTTGTTACTTCTGTGTGAGATGTTGTTACTGTGTGAGGTGTTGTTACTTCTGTGTGAGGTGTTGTTACTTCTGTGTGAGGTGTTGTTACTCTGTGTGAGGTGTTGTTACTCTGTGTGAGATGTTGTTACTGTGTGAGGTGTTGTTACTTCTGTGTGAGGTGTTGTTACTTCTGTGTGAGGTGTTGTTACTTCTGTGTGAGGTTGTTACTTCTGTGTGAGGTGTTGTTACCTCTGTGTGAGGTGTACTTCTGTGTGAGGTGTTGTTACTTCTGTGTGAGGTGTTGTGTGAGGTGTTGTTACTTCTGTGTGAGGTGTTGTTACTTCTGTGTGAGGTGTTGTTACTTCTGTGTGAGGTGTTGTTACTTCTGTGTGAGGTGTTGTTACCTCTGTGTGAGGTGTTGTGTGAGGTGTTGTTACTTCTGTGTGAGGTGTTGTTACTTCTGTGTGAGGTGTTGTTACTTCTGTGTGAGGTGTTGTTACTTCTGTGTGAGGTGTTGTTACTTCTGTGTGAGGTGTTGTTACTTCTGTGTGAGGTGTTGTTACTCTCTGTGTGAGGTGTTGTTACCTCTGTGTGAGGTGTTGTTACTTCTGTGTGAGGTGTTGTTACTTCTGTGTGAGGTGTTGTTACCTCTGTGTGAGGTGTTGTTACTTCTGTGTGAGGTGTTGTTACCTCTGTGTGAGGTGTTGTTACTTCTGTGTGAGGTGTTGTTACCTGTGTGAGGTGTTGTTACTGTGTGAGGTGTTGTTACCTCTGTGTGAGGTGTTGTTACTTCTGTGTGAGGTGTTGTTGTGAGGTGTTGTTACTTCTCTGTGTGAGGTGTTGTTACTTCTGTGTGAGGTGTTGTTACCTCTGTGTGAGGTGTTGTTACCTCTGTGTGAGGTGTTGTTACTTCTGTGTGAGGTGTTGTTACTTCTGTGTGAGGTGTTGTTACTTCTGTGTGAGGTGTTGTTACTTCTGTGTGAGGTGTTGTTACTTCTGTGTGAGATGTACCTCTGTGTGAGGTGTTGTTACTTCTGTGTGAGGTGTTGTTACTTCTGTGTGAGGTGTTGTTACTTCTGTGTGAGGTGTTGTTACTTCTGTGTGAGGTGTTGTTACCTCTGTGTGAGGTGTTGTTACTTCTGTGTGAGGTGTTGTTACCTCTGTGTGAGGTGTTGTTACCTCTGTGTGAGGTGTTGTTACTTCTGTGTGAGGTGTTGTTACTTCTGTGTGAGGTGTTGTTACCTCTGTGTGTGGGGTTGTTACCTCTGGGTGAGGTGTTGTTACGTCTGTGTGGGGTGTGGTTACCTTCTGTGTGAGATGTTGTTACTTCTGTGTGAGGTGTTGTTACTTCTGTGTGAGGTGTTGTTACTTCTGTGTGAGGTGTTGTTACTTCTGTGTGAGGTGTTGTTACTTCTGTGTGAGATGTTGTTACTTCTGTGTGAGGTGTTGTTACTTCTGTGTGAGGTGTTGTGTGAGGTGTTGTTACTTCTGTGTGAGGTGTTGTTACTTCTGTGTGAGGTGTTGTTACTTCTGTGTGAGATGTTGTTACTTCTGTGTGAGGTGTTGTTACTTCTGTGTGAGGTGTTACCTCTGTGTGAGGTGTTGTTACTTCTGTGTGAGGTGTTGTTACCTCTGTGTGAGGTGTTGTTACCTCTGTGTGAGGTGTTGTTACCTCTGTGTGAGGTGTTGTTACCTCTGTGTGAGATGTTGTTACTTCTGTGTGAGGTGTTGTTACTTCTGTGTGAGGTGTTGTTACTTCTGTGTGAGGTGTTGTTACTTCTGTGTGAGGTGTTGTTACTTCTGTGTGAGGTGTTGTTACTTCTGTGTGAGGTGTTGTTACTTCTGTGTGAGGTGTTGTTACTTCTGTGTGAGGTGTTGTTACTTCTGTGTGAGGTGTTACCTCTGTGTGACTTCTGTGTGAGGTGTTGTTACTTCTGTGTGAGGTGTTGTTACTTATGTGTGAGGTGTTGTTACTTCTGTGTGAGGTGTTGTTACTTCTGTGTGAGGTGTTGTTACTTCTGTGTGAGGTGTTGTTACTTCTGTGTGAGGTGTTGTTACTTCTGTGTGAGGTGTTGTTACTTCTGTGTGAGGTGTTGTTACTTCTGTGTGAGGTGTTGTTACTTCTGTGTGAGGTGTTGTTACTTCTGTGTGAGATGTTGTTACTTCTGTGTGAGGTGTTGTTACTTCTGTGTGAGGTGTTGTTACTTCTGTGTGAGATGTTGTTACTTCTGTGTGAGATGTTGTTACTTCTGTGTGAGATGTTGTTACTTCTGTGTGAGGTGTTGTTACTTCTGTGTGAGGTGTTGTTACTTCTGTGTGAGGTGTTGTTACTTCTGTGTGAGGTGTTGTTACTTCTGTGTGAGGTTGTTACTTCTGTGTGAGATGTTGTTACTTCTGTGTGAGGTGTTGTTACTTCTGTGTGAGGTGTTGTTACTTCTGTGTGAGGTGTTGTTACTTCTGTGTGAGGTGTTGTTACTTCTGTGTGAGGTGTTGTTACTTGTGTGAGGTGTTGTTACTTCTGTGTGAGGTGTTGTTACTTCTGTGTGAGGTGTTGTTACTTCTGTGTGAGGTGTTACCTCTGTGTGAGGTGTTGTTACTTCTGTGTGAGGTGTTGTTACTTCTGTGTGAGATGTTGTTACTTCTGTGTGAGGTGTTGTTACTTCTGTGTGAGGTGTTGTTACTTCTGTGTGAGGTGTTGTTACTTCTGTGTGAGGTGTTGTTACTTCTGTGTGAGGTGTTGTTTCTTCTGTGTGATTTTTTGTTACTTCTGTGTGAGTTGTTGTTACTTCTGTGTGAGTTGTTGTTACTTCTGTGTGAGTTGTTGTTACTTCTGTGTGAGGTGTTGTTACTTCTGTGTGAGGTGTTGGTACTTCTGTGTGTGGTTTTGTTACTTCTGTTTGTTGTGTTGTTACTTCTGTGTGAGGTGTTGTTACTTCTGTGTGAGGTGTTGTTACTTCTGTGTGAGGTGTTGTTACTTCTGTGTGAGGTGTTGTTACTTCTGTGTGAGGTGTTGTTACTTCTGTGTGAGGTGTTGTTACTTCTGTGTGAGGTGTTGTTACTTCTGTGTGAGGTGTTGTTACTTCTGTGTGAGGTGTTGTTACTTCTGTGTGAGGTGTTGTTACTTCTGTCTGAGGTGTTGTTACTTCTGTGTGAGGTGTTGTTACTGTGTGAGGTGTTGTTACTTCTGTGTGAGTTGTTGTTACTTCTGTGTGAGGTGTTGTTACTGTGTGAGGTGTTGTTACTTCTGTGTGAGCTGTCGTCAGTTCTGTGTGAGGTGTTGTTACTTCTGTGTGAGGTGTTGTTACTTCTGTGTGAGGTGTTGTTACTTCTGTGTGAGGTGTTGTTACTTCTGTGTGAGGTGTTGTTACTTCTGTGTGAGGTGTTGTTACCTCTGAGTGAGGTGTTGTTACTCTGTGTGAGGTGTTGTTACTCTGTGTGAGGTGTTGTTACTTCTGTGTGAGGTGTTGTTACTTCTGTGTGAGGTGTTGTTACTTCTGTGTGAGGTGTTGTTACTTCTGTGTGAGGTGTTGTTACTTCTGTGTGAGGTGTTGTTACTTCTGTGTGAGGTGTTGTTACTTCTGTGTGAGGTGTTGTTACATCTGTGTGAGGTGTTGTTACTTCTGTGTGAGGTGTTGTTACTTCTGTGTGAGGTGTTGTTACTTCTGTGTGAGGTGTTGTTACCTTCTGTGTGAGGTGTTGTTACTTCTGTGTGAGGTGTTGTTACTTCTGTGTGAGGTGTTGTTACTTCTGTGTGAGGTGTTGTTACTTCTGTGTGAGGTGTTGTTACTTCTGTGTGAGGTGTTGTTACTTCTGTGTGAGGTGTTGTTACTTCTGTGTGAGGTGTTGTTACTTCTGTGTGAGGTGTTGTTACCTCTGTGTGAGGTGTTGTTACTTCTGTGTGAGGTGTTGTTACTTCTGTGTGAGGTGTTGTTACTTCTGTGTGAGGTGTTGTTACTTCTGTGTGAGGTGTTGTTACTTCTGTGTGAGGTGTTGTTACTTCTGTGTGAGGTGTTGTTACTTCTGTGTGAGGTGTTGTTACTTCTGTGTGAGGTGTTGTTACTTCTGTGTGAGGTGTTGTTACTTCTGTGTGAGGTGTTGTTACTTCTGTGTGAGGTGTTGTTACTTCTGTGTGAGATGTTGTTACTTCTGTGTGAGGTGTTGTTACTTCTGTGTGAGGTGTTGTTACTTCTGTGTGAGGTGTTGTTACTTCTGTGTGAGGTGTTGTTACTTCTGTGTGAGGTGTTGTTACTTCTGTGTGAGGTGTTGTTACTTCTGTGTGAGGTGTTGTTACTTCTGTGTGAGGTGTTGTTACTTCTGTGTGAGGTGTTGTTACTTCTGTGTGAGGTGTTGTTACCTCTGTGTGAGGTGTTGTTACTTCTGTGTGAGGTGTTGTTACTTCTGTGTGAGGTGTTGTTACCTCTGTGTGAGGTGTTGTTACTGTGTGAGGTGTTGGTACTTCTGTGTGAGGTGTTGTTACTTCTGTGTGAGGTGTTGTTACTTCTGTGTGAGGTGTTGTTACTTCTGTGTGAGGTGTTGTTACTTCTGTGTGAGGTGTTGTTACTTCTGTGTGAGGTGTTGTTACCTCTGTGTGAGGTGTTGTTACCTCTGTGTGAGGTGTTGTTACTTCTGTGTGAGGTGTTGTTACCTCTGTGTGAGGTGTTGTTACCTCTGTGTGAGGTGTTGTTACCTCTGTGTGAGGTGTTGTTACTTCTGTGTGAGGTGTTGTTACTTCTGTGTGAGGTGTTGTTACTTCTGTGTGAGGTGTTGTTACTTCTGTGTGAGGTGTTGTTACTTCTGTGTGAGGTGTTGTTACCTCTGTGTGAGGTGTTGTTACCTCTCTGTGTGAGGTGTTGTTACTTCTGTGTGAGGTGTTGTTACTTCTGTGTGAGGTGTTGTTACTGTGTGAGGTGTTGTTACCTCTGTGTGAGGTGTTGTTACCTCTGTGTGAGGTGTTGTTACTTCTGTGTGAGGTGTTGTTACCTCTGTGTGAGGTGTTGTTACTTCTGTGTGAGGTGTTGTTACTTCTGTGTGAGGTGTTGTTACTTCTGTGTGAGGTGTTGTTACCTCTGTGTGAGGTGTTGTTACTTCTGTGTGAGGTGTTGTTACTTCTGTGTGAGGTGTTGTTACCTCTGTGTGAGGTGTTGTTACTTCTGTGTGAGGTGTTGTTACTTCTGTGTGAGGTGTTGTTACCTCTGTGTGAGGTGTTGTTACCTCTGTGTGAGATGTTACTTCTGTGTGAGGTGTTGTTACCTCTGTGTGAGGTGTTGTTACCTCTGTGTGAGGTGTTGTTACCTCTGTGAGGTGTTGCTACCTCTGTGTGAGGTGTTGTTACCTCTGTGTGAGATGTTACTTCTGTGTGAGGTGTTGTTACTTCTGTGTGAGGTGTTGTTACCTCTGTGTGAGGTGTTACCTCTGTGTGAGGTGTTGTTACCTCTGTGTGAGGTGTTACCTCTGTGTGAGGTGTTGTTACCTCTGTGTGAGGTGTTGTTACTTCTGTGTGAGGTGTTGTTACTTCTGTGTGAGATGTTGTTACTTCTGTGTGAGGTGTTGTTACTTCTGTGTGAGATGTTGTTACTTCTGTGTGAGGTGTTGTTACTTCTGTGTGAGGTGTTGTTACCTCTGTGTGAGATGTTACTTCTGTGTGAGGTGTTGTTACTTCTGTGTGAGGTGTTGTTACCTCTGTGTGAGATGTTACTTCTGTGTGAGGTGTTGTTACTTCTGTGTGAGGTGTTGTTACTTCTGTGTGAGGTGTTGTTACTTCTGTGTGAGGTGTTGTTACCTCTGTGTGAGGTGTTGTTACTTCTGTGTGAGATGTTGTTACTTCTGTGTGAGGTGTTGTTACTTCTGTGTGAGGTGTTGTTACCTCTGTGTGAGATGTTACTTCTGTGTGAGGTGTTGTTACTTCTGTGTGAGGTGTTGTTACCTCTGTGTGAGGTGTTACCTCTGTGTGAGGTGTTGTTACCTCTGTGTGAGGTGTTGTTACCTCTGTGTGAGGTGTTACCTCTGTGTGAGGTGTTGTTACCTCTGTGTGAGGTGTTGTTACTTCTGTGTGAGGTGTTGTTACTTCTGTGTGAGGTGTTGTTACTTCTGTGTGAGGTGTTGTTACTTCTGTGTGAGGTGTTGTTACTTCTGTGTGAGGTGTTGTTACCTCTGTGTGAGGTGTTGTTACTTCTGTGTGAGGTGTTGTTACCTCTGTGTGAGGTGTTGTTACCTCTGTGTGAGGTGTTGTTACTTCTGTGTGAGGTGTTGTTACCTCTGTGTGAGGTGTTGTTACTTCTGTGTGAGGTGTTGTTACTTCTGTGTGAGGTGTTGTTACCTCTGTGTGAGGTGTTGTTACCTCTGTGTGAGGTGCTATCACCTCTGAGTGAGGTGTTGTCACTTCTTAGTGAGGTGTCACCTCCGGGTTTAATATGTAATATGTGATGTTCTTGCCTCATCTTCCCACTTCTCTGAAGATGTGTGTGAGCACATGAAAGCGCTCAGGTTTTATGGTCTGTATATTTCGACCCCCCTCTGGGATCCTTTTCAGCAGATAGGATCTCTAAGCTCTAAAGGCTGGTTGCGTGATTTCTAACTTGTAAATCTTGTAAGTGTCAGCTAGGTATGGTGGTGAGCTAGGTATGGTGGTGAGCTAGGTATGGTGGTGAGCTAGGTATGGTGGTGAGCTAGGTATGATGGTGAGCTAGGTATGGTGGTGAGCTAGGTATGGTGGTGAGCTAGGTATGGTGGTGAGCTAGGTATGGTGGTGAGCTAGGTATGGTGGTGAGCTAGGTATGGTGGTGAGCTAGGTATGGTGGTGAGCTAGGTATGGTGGTGAGCTAGGTATGGTGGTGAGCTAGGTATGGTGGTGAGCTAGGTATGGTGGTGAGCTAGGTATGGTGGTGAGCTAGGTATGGTGGTGAGCTAGGTATGGTGGTGATCTAGGTATGGTGGTGAGCTAGGTATGGTGGTGAGCTAGGTATGGTGGTGAGCTAGGTATGGTGGTGAGCTAGGTATGGTGGTGAGCTAGGTATGGTGGTGAGCTAGGTATGGTGGTGAGCTAGGTATGGTGGTGAGCTAGGTATGGTGGTGAGCTAGGTATGGTGGTGAGCTAGGTATGGTGGTGAGCTAGGTATGGTGGTGAGCTAGGTATGGTGTGAAAATAAGAATGAGTAATGTCAGGGACGACCCTGGGTCTGTATTTACCCCAACTAATGAAGACGATCACTGGGTATTTAATGTTAAGAGTTTTTCACTGCTGCATCTCTCTCTCTCTCTCTTTCTCCATTTCTCCCACACTCTTCTCTCTCTCTCTCTCTTCCCTCTTTCTACCTTCTCTGGTTCTTTAACTTTCCATTTCTCCCACACTCTTCCCTTCTCTCTCCCCTCTTTCTCCCTTCTCTCTCTCTCTCTCTCTCTCTCTCTCTCTCTCTCTCTCTCTCTCTCTCTCTCTCTCTCTCTCTCTCTCTCTCCCTGCCTCCTTCCTTCGCTCCCTGCTACTCTACCACCTCCCTCCTTTCTTCCCTGCCACCCTCCCTGCCACCCACCCTGCCTCCCTCCCTGCTCTCCTCCCTACCTCTCTCCCTGCCACCCTCCCTGCCACCCACCCTGCCTCCCTCCCTGCTTTCCTCCCTACCTCTCTCCCAGCCACCCTCCCTGCCACCCACCCTGCCACCCTCCCTGCCACTCACCCTGCCTCCCTCCCTGCTTTCCTCCCCACCTCTCTCCCTGCCACCCTCCCTGCCACCCTCCCCTGTAAGACCAGCTCAACTCCTCTATCAGTAAGATGCTGCGGGCTTTTTGTTTCACTTGAGTCTTTTAATTAGTCGATGATTAAGAGTGAGGAGAGAGTTTTACATTCATTAGTGAGGATTGTTGTGCGTGGCGCCGCCCGACCGCTGCCGGCCGCTGATAAACACTACCCGCAAAAAAAATACCCGCAAAAAATCCTGGCGGGTAATGACGAATCCTGCCGCTGAGGTGAACCTTTCTGTACGCTGGAACCGTGGAGGGGGAGGGGGCTAGCGGGTTGGGGATAAACGGCAGGAAGGGGGATAGACGGTAGGTGAAGGGGAACTGATGGTAGGGGAAGGGGTAGATGGTAGGGGAGTGGGTAGCGGGTAGGGGAGGGGCAAAACTTACTTTTAGGAGACAGCAGAGGAATGGGAGACTCAGAAGGGAAGGGGAAAGGCAACAGGGGGAGGGAGTCAGCGGGGAAAAGGGGGTGAAGACGGCAGCTGGTAGGGAAGGGGGGAAACGCTGGCTTACAGAGAAGGCAGCAGACAGGGAAATGGGAGAATCTGAAGAGAAAGGGCAAAGCCGATAAGGAAAGGAAAAAGCCGACAGGGGAATGGGAATACCGACAGGTAGTGAAAAACCGGCCGGGAAAGGCGATAGGAAAAGGAGAAAGCCGACAGGGAAAGGGGAAATCTCCCAGCAGTACTGTGTCATCTGCAAACAGCAGCTGTGATACCTCCAAATTCACAACAGTTTAATTATTGGTTAACGTTACTGCCGGTTTTAGAACTCGTTTACACCTAGCCGTAGGTGACAGACGCAGGTGATAGCAGCAGGTAACAACTTGCCTCGCAAGCTTCGCTCTTCACAGGAACTCTTAGCTTCTTAACACCCTGAACTTCACTCTTCACAGAAACTCTTAGCTTCTTAACACCCTGAACTTCACTCTTCACAGAAACTCTTAGCTTCTTAACACCTTGAACTTCACTCTTCACAGAAACTCTTAGCTTCTTAACACCCTGAACTTCACTCTTCACAGAAACTCTTAGCTTCTTAACACCCTGAACTTCACTCTTCACAGAAACTCTTAGCTTCTTAACACCCTGAACTTCACTCTTCACAGAAACTCTTAGCTTCTTAACACCCTGAACTTCACTCTTCACAGAAACTCTTAGCTTCTTAACACCCTGAACTTCACTCTTCACAGAAACTCTTAGCTTCTTAACACCCTGAACTTCACTCTTCACAGAAACTCTTAGCTTCTTAACACTCTGAACTTCACTCTTCACAGAAACTCTTAGCTTCTTAACACCTTGAACTTCACTCTTCACAGAAACTCTTAGCTTCTTACCACCCTGAACTTCACTCTTCACAGAAACTCTTAGCTTCTTAACACCCTGAACTTCACTCTTCACAGAAACTCTTAGCTTCTTAACACCCTGAACTTCACTCTTCACAGAAACTCTTAGCTTCTTAACACCCTGAACTTCACTCTTCACAGAAACTCTTAGCTTCTTAACACCCTGAACTTCACTCTTCACAGAAACTCTTAGCTTCTTAACACCCTGAACTTCACTCTTCACAGAAACTCTTAGCTTCTTAACACCCTGAACTTCACTCTTCACAGAAACTCTTAGCTTCTTAACACCCTGAACTTCACTCTTCACAGAAACTCTTAGCTTCTTAACACCCTGAACTTCACTCTTCACAGAAACTCTTAGCTTCTTAACACCCTGAACTTCACTCTTCACAGAAACTCTTAGCTTCTTAACACCCTGAACTTCACTCTTCACAGAAACTCTTAGCTTCTTAACACCTTGAACTTCACTCTTCACAGAAACTCTTAGCTTCTTAACACCTTGAACTTCACTCTTCACAGAAGCTCTTAGCTTCTTAACACCTTGAACTTCACTCTTCACAGAAACTCTTAGCTTCTTAACACCCTGAACTTCACTCTTCACAGAAGCTCTTAGCTTCTTAACACCTTGAACTTCACTCTTCACAGAAACTCTTAGCTTCTTAACACCCTGAACTTCACTCTTCACAGAAACTCTTAGCTTCTTAACACCTTGAACTTCACTCTTCACAGAAGCTCTTAGCTTCTTAACACCTTGAACTTCACTCTTCACAGAAACTCTTAGCTTCTTAACACCCTGAACTTCACTCTTCACAGAAACTCTTAGCTTCTTAACACCTTGAACTTCACTCTTCACAGAAGCTCTTAGCTTCTTAACACCCTGAACTTCACTCTTCACAGAAACTCTTAGCTTCTTAACACCTTGAACTTCACTCTTCACAGAAGCTCTTAGCTTCTTAACACCTTGAACTTCACTCTTCACAGAAGCTCTTAGCTTCTTAACACCCTGAACTTCACTCTTCACAGAAACTCTTAGCTTCTTAACACCTTGAACTTCACTCTTCACAGAAGCTCTTAGCTTCTTAACACCTTGAACTTCACTCTTCACAGAAACTCTTAGCTTCTTAACACCCTGAACTTCACTCTTCACAGAAACTCTTAGCTTCTTAACACCTTGAACTTCACTCTTCACAGAAGCTCTTAGCTTCTTAACACCCTGAACTTCACTCTTCACAGAAACTCTTAGCTTCTTAACACCCTGAACTTCACTCTTCACAGAAACTCTTAGCTTCTTAACACCCTGAACTTCACTCTTCACAGAAACTCTTAGCTTCTTAACACCCTGAACTTCACTCTTCACAGAAACTCTTAGCTTCTTAACACCTTGAACTTCACTCTTCACAGAAACTCTTAGCTTCTTAACACCCTGAACTTCACTCTTCACAGAAGCTCTTAGCTTCTTAACACCTTGGACTTCACTCTTCACAGAAACTCTTAGCTTCTTAACACTCTGAACTTCACTCTTCACAGAAACTCTTAGCTTCTTAACACCCTGAACTTCACTCTTCACAGAAACTCTTAGCTTCTTAACACCTTGAACTTCACTCTTCACAGAAACTCTTAGCTTCTTAACACCCTGAACTTCACTCTTCACAGAAGCTCTTAGCTTCTTAACACCTTGGATTTCACTCTTCACAGAAACTCTTAGCTTCTTAACACCCTGAACTTCACTCTTCACAGAAACTCTTAGCTTCTTAACACCCTGAACTTCACTCTTCACAGAAACTCTTAGCTTCTTAACACCCTGAACTTCACTCTTCACAGAAACTCTTAGCTTCTTAACACCCTGAACTTCACTCTTCACAGAAACTCTTAGCTTCTTAACACCTTGAACTTCACTCTTCACAGAAACTCTTAGCTTCTTAACACCCTGAACTTCACTCTTCACAGAAGCTCTTAGCTTCTTAACACCTTGGACTTCACTCTTCACAGAAACTCTTAGCTTCTTAACACTCTGAACTTCAATCTTCACAGAAACTCTTAGCTTCTTAACACCCTGAACTTCACTCTTCACAGAAACTCTTAGCTTCTTAACACCCTGAACTTCACTCTTCACAGAAACTCTTAGCTTCTTAACTCCCTGAACTTCACTCTTCACAGAAACTCTTAGCTTCTTAACTCCCTGAACTTCACTCTTCACAGAAACTCTTTAACAACGACTACGGTGCTCTTCGCACCTACTCCTAGGTTGAGGGACTGATTACCTCATCTTCTGTACATAGTTCTACTGTCTTCAAGTTATGTCCTAGAATTTGTATTGATAAAGCCACTGGATGGCGAAACGTCTACAATAAAGATACCCAGATGTTGCACATGTGTCTTAATCTCAACATTTCGTCACCTGTTACGTTTCGGCTAACCACACATTATAATGTAACAGTTACAGTACATATTTACACTAGGACTCATTACTCAGCCACGACAGACACACAACAAAAGGAGATTCAGTTTTGCAACGTTTTACCTGCTTGAGGCTTGATGAAGCTTCATATAGGTGAAACGTCGTACTGAAAAAAAAGGTCACTTTTGTTTTGCCACTTAACAAGTTGTATTTTTTTTTATATTTGGAGTGAGGTACCACACGAAGGCAACAGGAGGATTTGTAATATAATTTTCAGATTTGAATCTACTCCCCATGGAAGGAGAAGACTCGGTAGGCGGTGCAACATCTCCCCAGTGAAAAGCAGGGGTATTACTAGCATGATAAGAGACAACACGATAAGTGTCAGGGGCCCAAGACTGTTCAGCTGCCTCCCAGCATACATGAGGATTAACCACTAGCACGATAAGAGACAACACGATAAGTGTCAGGGGCCCAAGACTGTTCAGCTGCCTCCCAGCATACATGAGGATTAACCACTAGCACGATAAGAGACAACACGATAAGTGTCAGGGGCCCAAGACTGTTCAGCTGCCTCCCAGCATACATGAGGATTAACCACTAGCACGATAAGAGACAACACGATAAGTGTCAGGGGCCCAAGACTGTTCAGCTGCCTCCCAGCATACATGAGGATTAACCACTAGCACGATAAGAAACAACACGATAAGTGTCAGGGGCCCAAGACTGTTCAGCTGCCTCCCAGCATACATGAGGATTAACCACTAGCACGATAAGAGACAACACGATAAGTGTCAGGGGCCCAAGACTGTTCAGCTGCCTCCCAGCATACATGAGGATTAACCACTAGCACGATAAGAGACAACACGATAAGTGTCAGGGGCCCAAGACTGTTCAGCTGCCTCCCAGCATACATGAGGATTAACCACTAGCACGATAAGAGACAACACGATAAGTGTCAGGGGCCCAAGACTGTTCACTGCCTCCCAGCATACATGAGGATTAACCACTAGCACGATAAGAGACAACACGATAAGTGTCAGGGGCCCAAGACTGTTCAGCTGCCTCCCAGCATACATGAGGATTAACCACTAGCACGATAAGAGACAACACGATAAGTGTCAGGGGCCCAAGACTGTTCAGCTGCCTCCCAGCATACATGAGGATTAACCACTAGCACGATAAGAGACAACACGATAAGTGTCAGGGGCCCAAGACTGTTCAGCTGCCTCCCAGCATACATGAGGATTAACCACTAGCACGATAAGAGACAACACGATAAGTGTCAGGGGCCCAAGACTGTTCAGCTGCCTCCCAGCATACATGAGGATTAACCACTAGCACGATAAGAGACAACACGATAAGTGTCAGGGGCCCAAGACTGTTCAACTGCCTCCCAGCATACATGAGGATTAACCACTAGCACGATAAGAGACAACACGATAAGTGTCAGGGGCCCAAGACTGTTCAGCTGCCTCCCAGCATACATGAGGATTAACCACTAGCACGATAAGAGACAACACGATAAGTGTCAGGGGCCCAAGACTGTTCAGCTGCCTCCCAGCATACATGAGGATTAACCACTAGCACGATAAGAGACAACACGATAAGTGTCAGGGGCCCAAGACTGTTCAACTGCCTCCCAGCATACATGAGGATTAACCACTAGCACGATAAGAGACAACACGATAAGTGTCAGGGGCCCAAGACTGTTCAACTGCCTCCCAGCATACATGAGGATTAACCACTAGCACGATAAGAGACAACACGATAAGTGTCAGGGGCCCAAGACTGTTCAGCTGCCTCCCAGCATACATGAGGATTAACCACTAGCACGATAAGAGACAACACGATAAGTGTCAGGGGCCCAAGACTGTTCAGCTGCCTCCCAGCATACATGAGGATTAACCACTAGCACGATAAGAGACAACACGATAAGTGTCAGGGGCCCAAGACTGTTCAGCTGCCTCCCAGCATACATGAGGATTAACCACTAGCACGATAAGAGACAACACGATAAGTGTCAGGGGCCCAAGACTGTTCAGCTGCCTCCCAGCATACATGAGGATTAACCACTAGCACGATAAGAGACAACACGATAAGTGTCAGGGGCCCAAGACTGTTCAACTGCCTCCCAGCATACATGAGGATTAACCACTAGCACGATAAGAGACAACACGATAAGTGTCAGGGGCCCAAGACTGTTCAGCTGCCTCCCAGCATACATGAGGATTAACCACTAGCACGATAAGAGACAACACGATAAGTGTCAGGGGCCCAAGACTGTTCAGCTGCCTCCCAGCATACATGAGGATTAACCACTAGCACGATAAGAGACAACACGATAAGTGTCAGGGGCCCAAGACTGTTCAGCTGCCTCCCAGCATACATGAGGATTAACCACTAGCACGATAAGAGACAACACGATAAGTGTCAGGGGCCCAAGACTGTTCAGCTGCCTCCCAGCATACATGAGGATTAACCACTAGCACGATAAGAGACAACACGATAAGTGTCAGGGGCCCAAGACTGTTCAGCTGCCTCCCAGCATACATGAGGATTAACCACTAGCACGATAAGAGACAACACGATAAGTGTCAGGGGCCCAAGACTGTTCAGCTGCCTCCCAGCATACATGAGGATTAACCACTAGCACGATAAGAGACAACACGATAAGTGTCAGGGGCCCAAGACTGTTCAGCTGCCTCCCAGCATACATGAGGATTAACCACTAGCACGATAAGAGACAACACAATAAGTGTCAGGGGCCCAAGACTGTTCAGCTGCCTTCCAGCATACATGAGGATTAACCACTAGCACGATAAGAGACAACACGATAAGTGTCAGGGGCCCAAGACTGTTCAACTGCCTCCCAGCATACATAAGGGGAATTACCAATAGACTCCTGGCTGTCTTCAGGAGGGCATTGGACAGGCATCTAAAGTCAGTGCCTGACCAGGCGGGCTGTGGTTCGTATGTCAGGATGCGTGCGGCCAACAGTAACAGCCAGGTTGATCAGGCCCTGATCCACCACGAGGCCTGGCCACAGACCGGGCCGCGGGGGCGTTGACCCCCGAAACCCTCTCCAGGTATACTCACATCAATAGAAATCCAAAGCTTTTCCCCTCGTGAGATAGATCAACATTAAAGGTTCTGGAGTCTGTCAGATGTGGACTAGAGATGTATCAGATGTGAAAATTTAGATATCCGCGGATGCGGAGATGTCTTACTTATTTTGCGGATGCGGACGTAAGAAATTGTGTGGATGTTCTGCGGATGTAAGAAATTGTGCGGATGTTCCACGGATGTTGATGCGGATGTGAGAAATTGTGCGGATGGCCCGCGAATTCGAATGCGGATGCGGATATCCGATACATCAATACGGATATCCGGAACATCAGTGATGTTCCTTTGATTGAGTTATGCTGCAGATTGATAATAGATAATATACCATGTTACTGTAGGATGGTGTAGTCCACCATGTTACTGTAGGATGGTGTAGTCCACCATGTTACTGTAGGATGGTGTAGTCCACCATGTTACTGTAGGATGGTGTAGTCCACCATGTTACTGTAGGATGGTGTAGTCCACCATGTTACTGTAGGATGGTGTAGTCCACCATGTTACTGTAGGATGGTGTAGTCCACCATGTTACTGTAGGATGGTGTAGTCCACCATGTTACTGTAGGATGGTGTAGTCCACCATGTTACTGTAGGATGGCGTAGTCCACCATGTTACTGAAGGATGGTGTAGTCCACCATGTTACTGTAGGATGGCATAGTCCACCATGTTACTGAAGGATGGCGTAGTCCACCATGTTACTGTAGGATGGCGTAGTCCACCATGTTACTGAAGGATGGTGTAGTCCACCATGTTACTGTAGGATGGCGTAGTCCACCATGTTACTGAAGGATGGCGTAGTCCACCATGTTACTGAAGGATGGCGTAGTCCACCATGTTACTGTAGGATGGCGTAGTCCACCATGTTACTGTAGGATGGCGTAGTCCACCATGTTACTGAAGGATGGCGTAGTCCACCATGTTACTGTAGGATGGCGTAGTCCACCATGTTACTGAAGGATGGCGTAGTCCACCATGTTACTGTAGGATGGCGTAGTCCACCATGTTACTGTAGGATGGCGTAGTCCACCATGTTACTGAAGGATGGCGTAGTCCACCATGTTACTGTAGGATGGCGTAGTCCACCAGGTTACTGTTACTGTAGGATGGCGTAGTCCACCATGTTACTGAAGGATGGCGTAGTCCACCATGTTACTGTAGGATGGCGTAGTCCACCATGTTACTGAAGGATGGCGTAGTCCACCATGTTACTGAAGGATGGCGTAGTCCACCATGTTACTGAAGGATGGCGTAGTCCACCATGTTACTGAAGGATGGCGTAGTCCACCATGTTACTGTAGGATGGCGTAGTCCACCATGTTACTGAAGGATGGCGTAGTCCACCATGTTACTGTAGGATGGTGTAGTCCACCATGTTACTGAAGGATGGCGTAGTCCACCATGTTACTGTAGGATGTTGTAGTCCACCATGTTACTGTAGGATGGTGTAGTCCACCATGTTACTGAAGGATGGCGTAGTCCACCATGTTACTGAAGGATGGCGTAGTCCACCATGTTACTGAAGGATGGCGTAGTCCACCATGTTACTGAAGGATGGCGTAGTCCACCATGTTACTGTAGGATGGTGTAGTCCACCATGTTACTGAAGGATGGCGTAGTCCACCATGTTACTGTAGGATGGTGTAGTCCACCATGTTACTGAAGGATGGCGTAGTCCACCATGTTACTGAAGGATGGCGTAGTCCACCATGTTACTGTAGGATGGCGTAGTCCACCATGTTACTGAAGGATGGCGTAGTCCACAATGTTACTGTAGGATGGTGTAGTCCACCATGTTACTGAGGGATGGCGTAGTCCACCATGTTACTGTAGGATGGCCTAGTCCACAATGTTACTGAGGATGGCGTAGTCCACCATGTTACTGAAGGATGGCGTAGTCCACCATGTTACTGTAGGATGGTGTAGTCCACCATGTTACTGAGGATGGCGTAGTCCACCATGTTACTGAGGATGGCGTAGTCCACCATGTTACTGAAGGATGGCGTAGTCCACCATGTTACTGAAGGATGGCGTAGTCCACCATGTTACTGAAGGATGGCGTAGTCCACCATGTTACTGAGGATGGCGTAGTCCACCATGTTACTGAGGATGGCGTAGTCCACCATGTTACTGAAGGATGGCGTAGTCCACCAGGTTACTGTAGGATGGCGTAGTCCACCATGTTACTGTAGGATGGATGGCGTAGTCCACCATGTTACTGAGGGATGGCGTAGTCCACCATGTTACTGTAGGATGGCGTAGTCCACCATGTTACTGAAGGAGGGCGTAGTCCACCATGTTACTGTAGGATGGCGTAGTCCACCATGTTACTGTAGGATGGTGTAGTCCACAATGTTACTGAGGGATGGCGTAGTCCACCATGTTACTGAAGGATGGCGTAGTCCACCATGTTACTGTAGGATGGCGTAGTCCACCATGTTACTGTAGGATGGCCTAGTCCACAATGTTACTGAGGGATGGCGTAGTCCACCATGTTACTGAAGGATGGCGTAGTCCACAATGTTACTGAGGGATGGCGTAGTCCACCATGTTACTGAAGGATGGCGTAGTCCACCATGTTACTGAAGGATGGCGTAGTCCACCATGTTACTGAGGGATGGCGTAGTCCACCATGTTACTGTAGGATGGTGTAGTCCACCATGTTACTGAAGGATGGCGTAGTCCACCATGTTACTGAGGGATGGCGTAGTCCACCATGTTACTGTAGGATGGCGTAGTCCACCATGTTACTGAGGGATGGCGTAGTCCACCATGTTACTGTAGGATGGCGTAGTCCACCATGTTACTGTAGGATGGTGTAGTCCACCATGTTACTGAAGGATGGCGTAGTCCACCATGTTACTGAAGGATGGCGTAGTCCACCATGTTACTGTAGGATGGCGTAGTCCACCATGTTACTGTAGGATGGTGTAGTCCACCATGTTACTGTAGGATGGTGTAGTCCACCATGTTACTGTAGGATGGCGTAGTCCACCATGTTACTGTAGGATGGTGTAGTCCACCATGTTACTGAAGGATGGCGTAGTCCACCATGTTACTGAAGGATGGCGTAGTCCACCATGTTACTGTAGGATGGCGTAGTCCACCATGTTACTGTAGGATGGTGTAGTCCACCATGTTACTGAAGGATGGCGTAGTCCACCATGTTACTGAAGGATGGCGTAGTCCACCATGTTACTGAGGGATGGCGTAGTCCACCATGTTACTGTAGGATGGCGTAGTCCACCATGTTACTGTAGGATGGTGTAGTCCACCATGTTACTGAAGGATGGCGTAGTCCACCATGTTACTGAGGGATGGCGTAGTCCACCATGTTACTGTAGGATGGCGTAGTCCACCATGTTACTGAGGGATGGCGTAGTCCACCATGTTACTGTAGGATGGCGTAGTCCACCATGTTACTGTAGGATGGTGTAGTCCACCATGTTACTGAAGGATGGCGTAGTCCACCATGTTACTGAAGGATGGCGTAGTCCACCATGTTACTGAGGGATGGCGTAGTCCACCATGTTACTGAGGGATGGTGTAGTCCACCATGTTACTGAGGGATGGTGTAGTCCACCATGTTACTGAAGGATGGCGTAGTCCACCATGTTACTGAGGGATGGCGTAGTCCACCATGTTACTGAGGGATGGTGTAGTCCACCATGTTACTGTAGGATGGCGTAGTCCACCATGTTACTGTAGGATGGTGTAGTCCACCATGTTACTGAAGGATGGCGTAGTCCACCATGTTACTGAAGGATGGCGTAGTCCACCATGTTACTGAGGGATGGTGTAGTCCACCATGTTACTGAAGGATGGCGTAGTCCACCATGTTACTGAAGGATGGCGTAGTCCACCATGTTACTGAGGGATGGCGTAGTCCACCATGTTACTGAGGGATGGTGTAGTCCACCATGTTACTGTAGGATGGCGTAGTCCACCATGTTACTGTAGGATGGTGTAGTCCACCATGTTACTGAAGGATGGCGTAGTCCACCATGTTACTGAAGGATGGCGTAGTCCACCATGTTACTGAGGGATGGCGTAGTCCACCATGTTACTGAGGGATGGTGTAGTCCACCATGTTACTGAGGGATGGTGTAGTCCACCATGTTACTGAAGGATGGCGTAGTCCACCATGTTACTGAAGGATGGCGTAGTCCACCATGTTACTGAGGGATGGCGTAGTCCACCATGTTACTGAGGGATGGTGTAGTCCACCATGTTACTGAGGGATGGTGTAGTCCACCATGTTACTGAGGGATGGTGTAGTCCACCATGTTACTGAGGGATGGTGTAGTCCACCATGTTACTGAAGGATGGTGTAGTCCACCATGTTACTGAGGGATGGTGTAGTCCACCATGTTACTGAAGGATGGCGTAGTCCACCATGTTACTGAAGGATGGCGTAGTCCACCATGTTACTGAGGGATGGCGTAGTCCACCATGTTACTGAGGGATGGTGTAGTCCACCATGTTACTGTAGGATGGCGTAGTCCACCATGTTACTGTAGGATGGCGTAGTCCACAATGTTACTGAAGGATGCCGTAGTCCACCATGTTACTGAACGATGGCGTAGTCCACCATGTTACTGAACGATGGCGTAGTCCACCATGTTACTGAAGGATGGCGTAGTCCACCATGTTACTGAAGGATGGCGTAGTCCACAATGTTACTGAAGGATGGCGTAGTCCACCATGTTACTGTAGGATGGTGTAGTCCACCATGTTACTGAAGGATGGCGTAGTCCACCATGTTACTGAAGGATGGCGTAGTCCACCATGTTACTGTAGGATGGTGTAGTCCACCATGTTACTGAAGGATGGTGTAGTCCACCATGTTACTGAAGGATGGCGTAGTCCACCATGTTACTGAAGGATGGCGTAGTCCACCATGTTACTGAAGGATGGCGTAGTCCACCATGTTACTGAAGGATGGCGTAGTCCACCATGTTACTGAAGGATGGCGTAGTCCACAATGTTACTGAGGGATGGCGTAGTCCACCATGTTACTGAAGGATGGCGTAGTCCACCATGTTACTGAAGGATGGCGTAGTCCACCATGTTACTGAAGGATGGCGTAGTCCACCATGTTACTGAGGGATGGCGTAGTCCACCATGTTACTGAACGATGGCGTAGTCCACCATGTTACTGAAGGATGGCGTAGTCCACCATGTTACTGTAGGATGGCGTAGTCCACCATGTTACTGAAGGATGGCGTAGTCCACCATGTTACTGAAGGATGGCGTAGTCCACCATGTTACTGAAGGATGGCGTAGTCCACCATGTTACTGAGGGATGGCGTAGTCCACCATGTTACTGAACGATGGCGTAGTCCACCATGTTACTGAAGGATGGCGTAGTCCACCATGTTACTGTAGGATGGCGTAGTCCACCATGTTACTGAAGGATGGCGTAGTCCACCATGTTACTGAAGGATGGCGTAGTCCACCATGTTACTGAAGGATGGCGTAGTCCACCATGTTACTGTAGGATGGCGTAGTCCACCATGTTACTGAGGGATGGCGTAGTCCACCATGTTACTGTAGGATGGCGTAGTCCACCATGTTACTGAGGGATGGCGTAGTCCACCATGTTACTGTAGGATGGCGTAGTCCACCATGTTACTGAAGGATGGCGTAGTCCACCATGTTACTGAAGGATGGCGTAGTCCACCATGTTACTGAAGGATGGCGTAGTCCACCATGTTACTGTAGGATGGCGTAGTCCACCATGTTACTGAGGGATGGCGTAGTCCCCCATGTTACTGAGGGATGGCGTAGTCCACCATGTTACTGTAGGATGGCGTAGTCCACCATGTTACTGAGGGATGGCGTAGTCCACCATGTTACTGAGGGATGGCGTAGTCCACAATGTTACTGAGGGATGGCGTATTCCACCATGTTACTGAGGGATGGCGTAGTCCACCATGTTACTGAGGGATGGCGTAGTCCACCATGTTACTGAAGGATGGCGTAGTCCACCATGTTACTGAGGGATGGCGTAGTCCACCATGTTACTGAGGGATGGCGTAGTCCACCATGTTACTGAAGGATGGCGTAGTCCACCATGTTACTGAAGGATGGCGTAGTCCACCATGTTACTGTAGGATGGCGTAGTCCACCATGTTACTGTAGGATGGTGTAGTCCACCATGTTACTGAAGGATGGCGTAGTCCACCATGTTACTGAAGGATGGCGTAGTCCACCATGTTACTGAAGGATGGCGTAGTCCACCATGTTACTGTAGGATGGTGTAGTCCACCATGTTACTGTAGGATGGTGTAGTCCACCATGTTACTGTAAGATGGTGTAGTCCACCATGTTACTGTAGGATGGTGTAGTCCACCATGTTACTGAAGGATGGCGTAGTCCACCATGTTACTGAAGGATGGCGTAGTCCACCATGTTACTGAAGGATGGCGTAGTCCACCATGTTACTGTAGGATGGTGTAGTCCACCATGTTACTGAAGGATGGCGTAGTCCACCATGTTACTGTAGGATGGCGTAGTCCACCATGTTACTGAAGGATGGCGTAGTCCACAATGTTACTGAAGGATGGCGTAGTCCACCATGTTACTGAAGGATGGCGTAGTCCACCATGTTACTGAAGGATGGCGTAGTCCACCATGTTACTGAAGGATGGCGTAGTCCACCATGTTACTGTAGGATGGTGTAGTCCACCATGTTACTGAAGGATGGCGTAGTCCACCATGTTACTGAAGGATGGCGTAGTCCACCATGTTACTGAAGGATGGCGTAGTCCACCATGTTACTGTAGGATGGCGTAGTCCACCATGTTACTGTAGGATGGCGTAGTCCACCATGTTACTGAAGGATGGCGTAGTCCACCATGTTACTGAAGGATGGCGTAGTCCACCATGTTACTGTAGGATGGTGTAGTCCACCATGTTACTGAAGGATGGCGTAGTCCACCATGTTACTGAAGGATGGCGTAGTCCACCATGTTACTGAAGGATGGCGTAGTCCACCATGTTACTGAAGGATGGCGTAGTCCACCATGTTACTGTAGGATGGCGTAGTCCACCATGTTACTGAAGGATGGCGTAGTCCACCATGTTACTGAAGGATGGCGTAGTCCACCATGTTACTGAGGGATGGCGTAGTCCACCATGTTACTGAGGGATGGCGTAGTCCACCATGTTACTGAGGGATGGTGTAGTCCACCATGTTACTGAACGATGGCGTAGTCCACCATGTTACTGAAGGATGGCGTAGTCCACCATGTTACTGAGGGATGGCGTAGTCCACCATGTTACTGTAGGATGGTGTAGTCCACCATGTTACTGTAGGATGGTGTAGTCCACCATGTTACTGTAGGATGGTGTAGTCCACCATGTTACTGTAGGATGGTGTAGTCCACCATGTTACTGTAGGATGGTGTAGTCCACCATGTTACTGAAGGATGGCGTAGTCCACCATGTTACTGAAGGATGGCGTAGTCCACCATGTTACTGAAGGATGGCGTAGTCCACCATGTTACTGTAGGATGGTGTAGTCCACCATGTTACTGAAGGATGGCGTAGTCCACCATGTTACTGTAGGATGGCGTAGTCCACCATGTTACTGAAGGATGGCGTAGTCCACAATGTTACTGAAGGATGGCGTAGTCCACCATGTTACTGAAGGATGGCGTAGTCCACCATGTTACTGAAGGATGGCGTAGTCCACCATGTTACTGAAGGATGGCGTAGTCCACCATGTTACTGTAGGATGGTGTAGTCCACCATGTTACTGAAGGATGGCGTAGTCCACCATGTTACTGAAGGATGGCGTAGTCCACCATGTTACTGAAGGATGGCGTAGTCCACCATGTTACTGTAGGATGGCGTAGTCCACCATGTTACTGTAGGATGGCGTAGTCCACCATGTTACTGAAGGATGGCGTAGTCCACCATGTTACTGAAGGATGGCGTAGTCCACCATGTTACTGTAGGATGGTGTAGTCCACCATGTTACTGAAGGATGGCGTAGTCCACCATGTTACTGAAGGATGGCGTAGTCCACCATGTTACTGAAGGATGGCGTAGTCCACCATGTTACTGAAGGATGGCGTAGTCCACCATGTTACTGTAGGATGGCGTAGTCCACCATGTTACTGAAGGATGGCGTAGTCCACCATGTTACTGAAGGATGGCGTAGTCCACCATGTTACTGAGGGATGGCGTAGTCCACCATGTTACTGAGGGATGGCGTAGTCCACCATGTTACTGAGGGATGGTGTAGTCCACCATGTTACTGAAGGATGGCGTAGTCCACCATGTTACTGAAGGATGGCGTAGTCCACCATGTTACTGAGGGATGGCGTAGTCCACCATGTTACTGAGGGATGGTGTAGTCCACCATGTTACTGAGGGATGGTGTAGTCCACCATGTTACTGAAGGATGGCGTAGTCCACCATGTTACTGAAGGATGGCGTAGTCCACCATGTTACTGAGGGATGGCGTAGTCCACCATGTTACTGAGGGATGGTGTAGTCCACCATGTTACTGAGGGATGGTGTAGTCCACCATGTTACTGAGGGATGGTGTAGTCCACCATGTTACTGAGGGATGGTGTAGTCCACCATGTTACTGAAGGATGGTGTAGTCCACCATGTTACTGAGGGATGGTGTAGTCCACCATGTTACTGAAGGATGGCGTAGTCCACCATGTTACTGAAGGATGGCGTAGTCCACCATGTTACTGAGGGATGGCGTAGTCCACCATGTTACTGAGGGATGGTGTAGTCCACCATGTTACTGTAGGATGGCGTAGTCCACCATGTTACTGTAGGATGGCGTAGTCCACAATGTTACTGAAGGATCCCGTAGTCCACCATGTTACTGAACGATGGCGTAGTCCACCATGTTACTGAGGGATGGCGTAGTCCACCATGTTACTGAACGATGGCGTAGTCCACCATGTTACTGAACGATGGCGTAGTCCACCATGTTACTGAAGGATGGCGTAGTCCACCATGTTACTGAAGGATGGCGTAGTCCACAATGTTACTGAAGGATGGCGTAGTCCACCATGTTACTGTAGGATGGTGTAGTCCACCATGTTACTGAAGGATGGCGTAGTCCACCATGTTACTGAAGGATGGCGTAGTCCACCATGTTACTGTAGGATGGTGTAGTCCACCATGTTACTGAAGGATGGTGTAGTCCACCATGTTACTGAAGGATGGCGTAGTCCACCATGTTACTGAAGGATGGCGTAGTCCACCATGTTACTGAAGGATGGCGTAGTCCACCATGTTACTGAAGGATGGCGTAGTCCACCATGTTACTGAAGGATGGCGTAGTCCACAATGTTACTGAGGGATGGCGTAGTCCACCATGTTACTGAAGGATGGCGTAGTCCACCATGTTACTGAAGGATGGCGTAGTCCACCATGTTACTGAAGGATGGCGTAGTCCACCATGTTACTGAGGGATGGCGTAGTCCACCATGTTACTGAAGGATGGCGTAGTCCACCATGTTACTGAAGGATGGCGTAGTCCACCATGTTACTGAGGGATGGCGTAGTCCACCATGTTACTGAAGGATGGCGTAGTCCACCATGTTACTGAAGGATGGCGTAGTCCACCATGTTACTGAAGGATGGCGTAGTCCACCATGTTACTGAAGGATGGCGTAGTCCACCATGTTACTGAAGGATGGCGTAGTCCACCATGTTACTGAAGGATGGCGTAGTCCACCATGTTACTGTAGGATGGCGTAGTCCACCATGTTACTGAAGGATGGCGTAGTCCACCATGTTACTGAAGGATGGCGTAGTCCACCATGTTACTGAAGGATGGCGTAGTCCACCATGTTACTGTAGGATGGCGTAGTCCACCATGTTACTGAAGGATGGCGTAGTCCACCATGTTACTGAAGGATGGCGTAGTCCACCATGTTACTGAGGGATGGCGTAGTCCACCATGTTACGGCCGGATGGCGTAGTCCACCATGTTACTGAAGGATGGCGTAGTCCACCATGTTACTGATGGATGGCGTAGTCCACCATGTTACTGAAGGATGGCGTAGTCCACCATGTTACTGAAGGATGGCGTAGTCCACCTGATGGCGTAGTCCACTGTTACTGAGGGATGGCGTAGTCCACCATGTTACTGAAGGATGGCGTAGTCCACCATGTTACTGTTACTGAGGATGGCGTAGTCCACCATGTTACTGAGGGATGGCGTAGTCCACCATGTTACTGAGGGATGGCGTAGTCCACCATGTTACTGTTAGGGATGGCGTAGTCCACCATGTTACTGAGGGATGGCGTAGTCCACCATGTTACTGAAGGATGGCGTAGTCCACCATGTTACTGAAGGATGGCGTAGTCCACCATGTTACTGACTGAGGATGGCGTAGTCCACCATGTTACTGAAGGATGGCGTAGTCCACCATGTTACTGAAGGATGGCGTAGTCCACCATGTTACTGAAGGATGGCGTAGTCCACCATGTAGGATTAGTCTGTTACTGAAGGATGGCGTAGTCCACCATGTTACTGATGGATGGCGTAGTCCACCATGTTACTGAAGGATGGCGTAGTCCACCATGTTACTGAAGGATGGCGTAGTCCACCATGTTACTGAAGTCCACCATGTTATGGGATGGCGTAGTCCACCATGTTACTGAAGGATGGCGTAGTCCACCATGTTACTGAAGGATGGCGTAGTCCACCATGTTACTGAAGGATGGCGTAGTCCACCTGAAGGATGGCGTATGTTACTGAAGGATGGCGTAGTCCACCATGTAACTGAAGGATGGCGTAGTCCACCATGTTACTGAAGGATGGCGTAGTCCACCATGTTACTGAAGGATGGCGTAGTCCACCATGTTACTGAAGGATGGCGTAGTCCACCATGTTACTGAAGGATGGCGTAGTCCACCATGTTACTGAAGGATGGCGTAGTCCACCATGTTACTGAAGGATGGCGTAGTCCACCATGTTACTGAAGGGTGGCGTAGTCCACCCTGGTACTGAAGGATGGCGTAGTCCACCATGGTACTGAAGGATGGCGTAGTCCACCATGTTACTGAAGGATGGCGTAGTCCACCATGTTACTGAAGGATGGCGTAGTCCACCATGTTACTGAAGGATGGCGTAGTCCACCATGTTACTGAAGGATGGCGTAGTCCACCATGTTACTGAAGGATGGCGTAGTCCACCATGTTACTGAAGGATGGCGTAGTCCACCATGTTACTGAAGGATGGCGTAGTCCACCATGTTACTGAAGGATGGCGTAGTCCACCATGTTACTGAAGGATGGCGTAGTCCACCATGTTACTGAAGGATGGCGTAGTCCACCATGTTACTGAAGGATGGCGTAGTCCACAATGTTACTGAAGGATGGCGTAGTCCACCATGTTACTGAAGGATGACCATGTTACTGAAGGATGGCGTAGTCCACCATGTTACTGAAGGATGGCGTAGTCCACCATGTTACTGAAGGATGGCGTAGTCCACCATGTTACTGAAGGATGGCGTAGTCCACCATGTTACTGAAGGATGGCGTAGTCCACCATGTTACTGAAGGATGGCGTAGTCCACCATGTTACTGAAGGATGGCGTAGTCCACCATGTTACTGAAGGATGGCGTAGTCCACCATGTTACTGAAGGATGGCGTAGTCCACCATGTTACTGAAGGATGGCGTAGTCCACCATGTTACTGAAGGATGGCGTAGTCCACCATGTTACTGAAGCATGGCGTAGTCCACCATGTTACTGAAGGATGGCGTAGTCCACCATGTTACTGAAGGATGGCGTAGTCCACCATGTTACTGAAGGATGGCGTAGTCCACCATGTTACTGAAGGATGGCGTAGTCCACCATGTTACTGAAGGATGGCGTAGTCCACCATGTTACTGAAGGATGGCGTAGTCCACCATGTTACTGAAGGATGGCGTAGTCCACCATGTTACTGAAGGATGGCGTAGTCCACCATGTTACTGAAGGATGGCGTAGTCCACCATGTTACTGAAGGATGGCGTAGTCCACCATGTTACTGAAGGATGGCGTAGTCCACCATGTTACTGAAGGATGGCGTAGTCCACCATGTTACTGAAGGATGGCGTAGTCCACCATGTTACTGAAGGATGGCGTAGTCCACCATGTTACTGAAGGATGGCGTAGTCCACCATGTTACTGAAGGATGGCGTAGTCCACCATGTTACTGAAGGATGGCGTAGTCCACCATGTTACTGAAGGATGGCGTAGTCCACCATGTTACTGAAGGATGGCGTAGTCCACCATGTTACTGAGGATGGCGTAGTCCACCATGTTACTGAAGGATGGCGTAGTCCACCATGTTACTGAAGGATGGCGTAGTCCACCATGTTACTGAAGGATGGCGTAGTCCACCATGTTACTGAAGGATGGCGTAGTCCACCATGTTACTGAAGGATGGCGTAGTCCACCATGTTACTGAAGGATGGCGTAGTCCACCATGTTACTGAAGGATGGCGTAGTCCACCATGTTACTGAAGGATGGCGTAGTCCACCATGTTACTGAAGGATGGCGTAGTCCACCATGTTACTGAAGGATGGCGTAGTCCACCATGTTACTGAAGGATGGCGTAGTCCACCATGTTACTGAAGGATGGCGTAGTCCACCATGTTACTGAAGGATGGCGTAGTCCACCATGTTACTGAAGGATGGCGTAGTCCACCATGTTACTGAAGGATGGCGTAGTCCACCATGTTACTGAAGGATGGCGTAGTCCACCATGTTACTGAAGGATGGCGTAGTCCACCATGTTACTGAAGGATGGCGTAGTCCACCATGTTACTGAAGGATGGCGTAGTCCACCATGTTACTGAAGGATGGCGTAGTCCACCATGTTACTGAAGGATGGCGTAGTCCACCATGTTACTGAAGGATGGCGTAGTCCACCATGTTACTGAAGGATGGCGTAGTCCACCATGTTACTGAAGGATGGCGTAGTCCACCATGTTACTGAAGGATGGCGTAGTCCACCATGTTACTGAAGGATGGCGTAGTCCACCATGTTACTGAAGGATGGCGTAGTCCACCATGTTACTGAAGGATGGCGTAGTCCACCATGTTACTGAAGGATGGCGTAGTCCACCATGTTACTGAAGGATGGCGTAGTCCACCATGTTACTGAAGGATGGCGTAGTCCACCATGTTACTGTAGGATGGCGTAGTCCACCATGTTACTGAAGGATGGCGTAGTCCACCATGTTACTGAAGGATGGCGTAGTCCACAATGTTACTGTAGGATGGCGTAGTCCACCATGTTACTGAAGGATGGCGTAGTCCACCATGTTACTGAAGGATGGCGTAGTCCACAATGTTACTGAAGGATGGCGTAGTCCACAATGTTACTGAAGGATGGCGTAGTCCACAATGTTACTGAAGGATGGCGTAGTCCACAATGTTACTGAAGGATGGCGTAGTCCACCATGTTACTGAGGGATGGCGTAGTCCACAATGTTACTGAAGGATGGCGTAGTCCACAATGTTACTGAAGGATGGCGTAGTCCACCATGTTACTGAAGGATGGCGTAGTCCACAATGTTACTGAAGGATGGCGTAGTCCACAATGTTACTGAAGGATGGCGTAGTCCACAATGTTACTGTAGGATGGCGTAGTCCACCATGTTACTGAAGGATGGCGTAGTCCACCATGTTACTGAGGGATGGCGTAGTCCACCATGTTACTGAAGGATGGCGTAGTCCACCATGTTACTGAGGGATGGCGTAGTCCACCATGTTACTGAAGGATGGCGTAGTCCACAATGTTACTGAAGGATGGCGTAGTCCACCATGTTACTGAGGGATGGCGTAGTCCACCATGTTACTGAAGGATGGCGTAGTCCACCATGTGGACTACGCCATCCTACAGTAACATGGTATATTATCAATCTGCAGAATAAGTCAATTAAAGGAGCATCATTGACACCTGCAGCTGGTACTGAAAACTTTGGTGATATATCTTTCCCGACAGTTTCTCTTTAGCATTTGTGTCCACCAAAACAATTATTCTCAGTTGACTCAAAGTTTGCTGAATATTTCACTTAACGCTTCCTGGAACTTCTGTTGCCTTTACACTTTCTTGGAAGGGCTCTTCATCCAAGGAATTGAAGCTGCCTGTCATCTTTGTTTCTCACCTCATCTTCCCTTCTTCAGGTGCTGGTATGATCCTCACGGGTTTAACCTTTCTGCTGAGTATACTATTACTATTCTATGCACAAATGACCTGCACATAATAATAATAATAATAATAATAATAATAATAATAATAATAATAATATATTTCTACCAGTACATGTACAAGGTATACAGACCATAGCTGACATCAATGACATACTACTATATAGAAAGCCCCTTGTTATGTAGAGCATTTCGGGCAACTTGGGTCAATTTTGCCCCCAGGATGCGACCCACACCAGTCCACTAACACCCAGGTACCTACTTTACTGCTAGGTGAACAGGGGTAGCAGGTGTCTTATAGAAACACGTCCTAATGTTTCCACCCGTACCGGGGAATGGATCCCCGGACTTCTGTGTGTGAGCTGTGTGCGCTAGAGATCGAGAGAAGCTTACGACAACGTTTCGGTCGTCGTAACCATTTACAAGGTACAAAAATACTAGTATCTACTTCACACATCCCACTTTTATTCTAAGTGGAACTTGAATTGAAGCATTGAAACGTGTTCTTTAAACAAGAAAGTTAACAATTATTAACTCTCACTTCCTTAGTTACACATTAGGCTTAATTTAACATTATTTTTTTAAAATATCTTAAGAACATAAGAATGGAGGAACACTGCAGAAGGCCTACTGGCCCATCTCTCGTGTTAACGCACTTCATACATTGCTCTTACTTTCAACCTGGATTCCTTGTTAATATCAGTTGAAATTTCAACCTGGATTCCTTGTTAATATCAGTTGAAATTTCAACCTGGATTCCTTGTTAATATCAGTTGAAATTTCAACCTGGATTCCTTGTTAATACCAGTTGAAATTTCAACCTGGATTCCTTTTTAATATCAGTTGAAATTACAGGCTTTCAAAGCCCAGAACTATGTATTGTATAGTACGACCGCCTCCTGGGATGCAGTCGCAATAGTCGACGTGGCCTGATGGCTAAAGCTCTCGCTTCACACGGCGAGGATCTGGGTTCGATTCCCAGCGAGGGTAGAAACATTGGGCGTGTTACTTTACACCGGTTGCCTATGTTCACCCATCAGTAAAGTGGGTAGATCTGGGTGTTAGTGGACTGGTGTGGGTCGCATCCTGGGACAAAACTGACCTAATTTTCCCGATATTCTCTGCATAACAAACGGCTTTCTATGTAGCAGTATGTCACTGATGTCAGCCAGGCCTCTACACCTTGTACATGTAGTAAATAAAGATATTATTATTATTATTATTATTATTATTATTATTATTATTATTATTAACACACAGGACAACAGGCGTAAGGATACGTGACCAACGTTCCCATCCATGTGTTTCCACTTATTTTGAATGTCTCTAACTTGATGGGAGATAAATATTAATAGTTAACGTTATATATATACTATATATATATATATATATATATATATATATATATATATATATATATATATATATATATATATATATATATATATATATATATATATATATATATATATATATATATATATATATATATATATATATATAAATGTATATGTATATTTATATGTATATATATTTATATATATATATATATATATTATATATATATATATATATATATATATATATATATATATATATATATATATATATATATATATATTGCTAAAATATATGCTAAGTAATGTAAGGAATGACAAAACAGGCCCTACCCTGTATAAGTAACTTATATGGTAGCTTGTAACTTGTAAAGTAGAGGTAGGGGGGTGAGGGGAGGTAAAAATTAAGACACTCCTAGTAAAGTGCCTCTCACTAGCCGTCTTAGCTCTCTTAATGAGGGCGTCTCAAGATGACACTCTCCCTCTCGGCACCGTCTTCGTTAACTTCTCAAGGTACACATCTGACGCTACCAAATAATTCAAAGTGTCGGCAGACTAGAGAATATCTCTCTAAAATAGATATATGTAGATAAATATACCCTTCGTTCGGATGGAAGGTCACTTAAGATGAAATGTGAAGCTGAAGTCAAGGGAATGTGCAGGGTTTGGAACGAGACACGACCCTCACCCCTTTTACTCGCAATTAATCGCATTAACCAAAATATTATTGTAATTACGGGTTCTCCGATGCTCATTGAGAATATCAAAGGCAGTTTTGAATATTCATGTCTTAGCTGGCTGCCTCAGTCTTTGTTTTAGTTTTCAATAGCAGCAGCAGAGCCGTACTTTGTGTGGTGGTGGGCGCTCAACACTGCCCACTACTGTGTAATCTGCCCACCACTGTGTAACCTGCCACCACTGTATGTAAGATGATTAACCTACCAGCTTCGCCAAGCTTTCTTTCCTCTACCTTAGCTCAGCTTCCTGTTTCTGCATCCTTAGCTCAGATTCCCATCTCTGTGTTTCCTTAGCTCAGCTTCCTGTCTCTGCATCCTTAGCTCAGATACCCATCTCTGTGTTTCCTTAGCTCAGCTTCCTGTCTCTGCATCCTTAGCTCAGATTCCCATCTCTTTGTTTCCTTACCTCAGCTTCCTGTCTCTGCATCCTTAGCTCAGATACCCATCTCTGTGTTTCCTTAGCTCAGCTTCCTGTCTCTGCATCCTTAGCTCAGATACCCATCTCTGTGTTTCCTTACCTCAGCTTCCTTCCTTAGCTCAGCTTCCTGTCTCTGCATCCTTAGCTCAGATACCCATCTCTGTGTTTCCTTAGCTCAGCTTCCTGTCTCTGCATCCTTAGCTCAGATACCCATCTCTGTGTTTCCTTAGCTCAGCTTCCTGTCTCTGCATCCCTAGCTCAGATTCCCATCTCTTTGTTTCCTTACCTCAGCTTCCTGTCTCTGCATCCTTAGCTCAGATACCCATCTCTGTGTTTCCTTAGCTCAGCTTCCTGTCTCTGCATCCTTAGCTCAGGTACCCATCTCTGTGTTTCCTTAGCTCAGCTTCCTGTCTCTGCATCCTTAGCTCAAATTCCTATCTGTAAATGTTCTTAGCTCATGACAGGATTAATATCAGAGCTGAGAAAAACACAAAGATCATTTACGACCCACATAGAGCCAGTAAAGCATTTAAATTACTGGAAACACCTTAAAGTCTTCAATATGTACTCACTGGAGCGGAGGAGAAATGATAATATATACCTGGAAGGTACTTGAGGGGCTTGGTCCCAAATCTGCACACTACCATAACAGTATACTGGAGCGAGAGATACGGGAGGAAGTGCAAAATAAACCCAGTGAAAAGCTGGGGTGCAGTGAGTACACTAAGGGAACACTGTATCAACATCCGTGGCTCCAGACTATGCAACATCTTACCAGAAGATATCAGAAACACTGCTGGGACAAGTGTGGAAGTCTTCAAAAGGAAACTGGACAAGTATCTTCACAAGGAGCCAGATCAACCAGGCTGTGATGGATACGTAGGACACCAGCAGCAACAGCCTGGTTGACCAGGCAACCACCAGACGAGCCTGGTCCATGGCCGGGCTTCGGGAGCAGAAAAACTCTGAAAGACTGAAAAAAAACTCTTCCACCCCTTAGTTCACTTTCCTACCTCTTCACCCCCTTAAGGTCACCATCTTCTCACCCCTTACATCACCTTCCCTCTCCTCTCCAACCCCACAACCCACATTCACATCCATCTATCTCCCTCCGTTCTTTCTCCCTTTCTCCCTCCTTTCTCCCTCTCTCCCTCGGTCTCCTAGCCATCACAACTCTTACCTCCATCAACCTTGATGTTTTGACGCAGAATCAACTTTTTTTCTCTTGTTTTGTGTTCCCCAGAGATCCGGAGGGAGGAGAGGGACCTGGGGAATGTGTGGCCCCCTGTAGGGCCCGTGGGAGGAGAGGGACCTGGGGAATGTGTGGCCCCTTGTAGGGCCCGTGGGAGGAGAGGGACCTGGGGAGTGTGTGGCCCTCAGTTGGGTCCGTGGGAGGAGAGGGACCTGGGGAACGTGTGGCCCCCTGTAGGGCCCGTGGGAGGAGAGGGACCTGGGGAATGTGTGGCCCCCAGTTGGGTCCGTGGGAGGAGAGGGACCTGGGGAGTGTGTGGCCCCCAGTTGGGTCCGTGGGAGGAGAGGGACCTGGGGAGTGTGTGTGGCCCTCAGTTGGGTCCGGGGGAGGAGAGGGACCTAGGGAGTGTGTGGCCCCCAGTAGGGCCCGTGGGAAGAGAGAGACCTGGGGAGTGTGTGGCCCTCAGTTGGGTCCGGGGGAGGAGAGGGACCTTGGGAGTGTGTGGCCCCCAGTTGGGCCCGGGGTAGGAGGGGAACCTGGGGAGTGTGTGGACCCCAGTAGGGCCTGTGGGAGGAGAGGGACCTGCTGAGTGTGTGGCCCCAGTAGGGCCCGTGGGAGGAGAGGGACCTGGGAGTGTGTGGCCCCCCAGTTGGGTCCGTGGAAGGAGAGGGACCTGGGGAGTGTGTGGCCCCCAGTTGGGTCCGTGGGAGGAGAGGGACCTGGGGAGTGTGTGGCCCCCAGTTGGGTCCGGGGGAGGAGAAGGACCTGGGGGGTGTGGCCCCCAGTTGGGTCCGGGGGAGGAGAGAGACCTGGGGAGTGTGTGGCCCCCAGTTGAGCCCGGGGGAGGAGGGGAACCTGGGGAGTGTGTGGACCCCTGTAGGGCCCGTGGGAGGAGAGGGACCTGGGGAGTGTGTGGCCTCCAGTTGGGTCCGTGGGAGAGGAACCCGGGGACTGTGTGGCCCCCAGTAGGGCCCGTGGGAGGAGATGGACCTGGGGAGTGTGTGGCTCCCAGTTGGGTCCGTGGGAGGAGAGACACCTGGGGAGTGTGTGGCCCCCAGTTGGGCCCGGGATAGGAGGAGAGGGACCTGGGGAGTGTGTGGCCCCCAGTAGGGCTCGTGGGAGGAGAGGGACCTGGGGAGTGTGTGGCCCCCAGTATGGCTCGTGTTGGAGATGGCCCTGGGGATTGTGTGGCCCCCAGCACGGGTCTGAGAGACACGAGAAGGGAAAAATAAACCCAGGGTGTAAGATTTAGATAATAATGGTATCCACCACAGGGGAAACCAGAGGAATGGAACCCCGGGTGTATAACACACTAGGAGAACCAGAAGAATGAAACCCCGAGTATGTGACAAATTAAGAGAACCAGAGGAATGGAACCCCGAGTGTATGGCACATTAAGAGAACCAGAAGAATGGAGCCCCGAGTGTATGACACATTAAGAGAACCAGAAGAATGGAACCCCGAGTGTATGACACATTAAGAGAACCAGAAGAATGGAATCCCGAGTG
Organism: Cherax quadricarinatus; assembly: GCF_038502225.1. Taxonomy (NCBI): domain Eukaryota; kingdom Metazoa; phylum Arthropoda; class Malacostraca; order Decapoda; family Parastacidae; genus Cherax; species Cherax quadricarinatus. The sequence continues at coordinate 3,768,810 of NC_091385.1, read as the reverse complement.
TATGACACATTAAGAGAACCAGAAGAATGGAACCCCGAGTGTATGACACATTAAGAGAACCAGAAGAATGGAACCCCGAGTGTATGACACATTAAGAGAACCAGAGGCATGGAACCCCGAGTGTATGACACATTAAGAGAACCAGAAGAATGGAGCCCCGAGTGTATGACACATTAAGAGAACCAGAAGAATGGAACCCCGAGTGTATGACACACAGGGAAGCCAGAGGAATGGAACCCCAGGTATAAAATAATAACCTCTCCCACGGAGAACCAGAGGAATTGAACCCAGGTTTAAAAACCCATCTAAGAACATAAGCCTCCACCTGAGGGAGACTCATACTTCTCCAGCCTCACATAGTGACACCCCCTCCGGCTTACCACTGTAATTAAGACTCCTAATTAATCAATAATTACCTGTACAGCCGAAACCTAATCATCACTAATACCTTTATCAGCCGGCCTATCACTGCGCCTCCTTCTGCACGATCCTTGTTTGCAAAGGCGATTATAAGACGGGGTTAAGATGCTACTGTTGCTGGAGTTAGGTTACCTGGGCACAGGTGATGCTGAGGGGAGATGAGGGGGAGGAGAGAGAGAGAGAGAGACTCTCACACACACACAAGTATATTGATGCTGGAACCGTTGTAAGAATGATTGGGAGAGTGTTAGATCACATTGCAATTTGATTGTAAAATGCCTGTATCACGAGGTAGATCTTACAAGCAAGATTAGCTAAGATGTTGATATCACTAAGATGACTGTTAATTAAGTCATCTTGGTTCATTTCGAGTATATTTTAATATATATTATTAGGATTTATTAATTATACGTTGATGACGCAGTTGTTATACATTGATGACGCATTGATTATGCGTTGGTGACGCAGTTATGCGATGATAACGCAATGGTTATGCATTGATGACGCAACTGTTATACGTTGAAAACGCAGTGGTTATAGGTAGATGACGCAGTAGTTATAGGTAGATGACGTAGTAGTTATAGGTAGATGACGCAGTAGTTATAAATAGATGACGCAGTATAGGTACATGAGGCAGTAGTTATAGGTAGATGACGCAGTAGTTATAAGTAGATGAGGCAGTAGTTATGGGTAGATGACGCAGTAGTTATAGGTAGATGACGCAGTAGTTATAGGTAGATGACGTAGTAGTTATAGGTAGATGACGTAGTGGTTATAGGTACATTATTTAAACTAGTGGAGGTAGAGAAGTAACTGTGACTGACCTGAGGGAAATATTACCCAGAGTCGGTATGATTCTCTCCACCAACGAGAATAAATATAGTGTGAGAGAGACGAGAGAAAGTGAGCAAGTTATAACAGGCAATTAAGCGAGGGTAACAAGGTAGCAAGTTGGGTGGAGGTTGGTTGCTGGGGTGACGAACCCCTCCCCACCTCCCCTCAACCCACCAACCCCCTCCCCTTACCCTCATCAACCCCGTCCCCTCTTGACAATGCTCTCTACCAAATACTCTTATCTAATATTAGACACAAATATATATATATATATATATATATATATATATATATATATATATATATATATATATATATATATATATATATATATATATATATATATATAAATGTAAACTTGCTATCTTGGCTTAAATAGCAACGTTCATCTTGCCATATAAGACAAGTGAAAATTTGTGTATGCAATAATTTCGCAAAAATCATTCTGAACCTAACGAAAAAAATATATTTCACTGTGTTTGTTTATTATTAAATTATTGTAAACTTATCTAAAATATATTTAGTTGGATTAGGCTAAATTAAATTGAGCTTGTTATAATAGGGTCCGGTAAGTTTTCTAAGGTTCTTT
>NC_091385.1:3729467-3764467 GCF_038502225.1 Cherax quadricarinatus | reverse complement strand
AGCTATTAGTGTTATCAGGTGAGGACGTCATTTTGATCCTATTGTCAGCTATTAGTGTTATGAGGTGAGGACGCCATTTTGATCCTAGTGTCAGCTATTAGTGTTATCAGGTGAGGACGTTATTTTGATCCTAGTGTCAGCTATTAGTGTTATCAGGTGAGGACGTTATTTTGATCCTCATTTCAACTGTTTAGAGTTGTGAGGAGAGATAAGCTGGCAGGACGATGCTACTCAATTACCTGGCATCTATTATGAGTCTCCCTCATCAATTATCCTCATAAGTTAGAGGTGGAGAGCAAGGTGTGAGAGGCTGGTGGGCAGGTGTCCATTACCTGCTTGTAGACGGCTGGGGGCGTCCCATGTTCCCCATCAATCACCCATCCACCGTCCATCACCCCTTGGACCTTGATTCCCAGATAAGTTTACAACACATCTTGATGCGTTTGCAATGTTGCGAGGTGCTGTGAGGAAGGGAATCAAGGGATGGAGTTAATCCCTCAGGATCCTGTTCCCTTCTGGGGTCTTGCAGTGTTGCGAAGTGCCACAAGGAAGGGAATCAAGGGATGGAGTTAATCCCCCAGGATCCTGTTCCCTTCTGGGGTCTTGCAGTGTTACGAAGTGCCACAAGGAAGGGAATCAAGGGATGGAGTTAATCCCCCAGGATCCTGTTCCCTTCTGGGGTCTTGCAATGTTGGAGGTGCTCTGAGTAAGGGAATCAAGGAATAGAGTTAATCCCCCAGGATCCTGTTCCCTTCTGGGGTCTTGCAATGTTGCGAGGTGCTCTGAGGAAGGGAATCAAGGGATGGAGCTAATCCCTCAGGATCCTGTTCCCTTCTGGGGTCTTGCAATGTTGCGAGGTGCTCTGAGGAAGGGAATCAAGGGATGGAGTTAATCCCCCAGGATCCTGTTCCCTTCTGGGGTCTTGCAATGTTGCGAGGTGCTCTGAGGAAGGGAATCAAGGGATGGGGTTAATCCCTCAGGATCCTGTTCCCTTCTGGGGTCTTGCAATGTTGCGAGGTGCTCTGAGGAAGGGAATCAAGGGATTGATTTAATCCCCCAGGATCCTGTTCCCTTCTGGGGTCTTGCAGTGTTGCGAGGTGCTCTGAGGAAGGGAATCGAGGGATGGGGTTAATCCCTCAGGATCCTGTTCCCTTCTGGGGTCTTGCAATGTTGCGAGGTGCTCTGAGGAAGGGAATCAAGGGATGGAGCTAATCCCTCAGGATCCTGTTCCCTTCTGGGGTCTTGCAATGTTGCGAGGTGCTCTGAGGAAGGGAATCAAAAGATGTGTTAATCCCCCAGGATCCTGTTCCCTTCTGGGGTATTGCAATGTTGCGAGATGCTCTGAGGAAGGGAATCAAGGGATGGGGTTAATCCCTCAGGATCCTGTTCCCTTCTGGGGTCTTGCAATGTTGCGAGGTGCTCTGAGGAAGGGAATCAAGGGAAGGATTTAATCCCCCAGGATCCTGTTCCCTTCTGGGGTCTTGCAGTGTTGCGAGGTGCTCTGAGGAAGGGAATCGAGGGATGGGGTTAATCCCTCAGGATCCTGTTCCCTTCTGGGGTATTGCAATGTTGGAGGTGCTCTGAGGAAGGGAATCAAGGGATGGGGTTAATCCTGTTCCCTTCTGGGGTCTTGCAATGTTGCGAGGTGCTCTGAGGAAGGGAATCAAGGGATGGAGTTAATACTGTTCCCTTCTGGGGTCTTGCAATGTTGGAGGTGCTCTGAGGAAGGGAATCAAGGGATGGAGTTAATCCTGTTCCCTTCTGGGGTCTTGCAGTGTTGCGAGGTGCTCTGAGGAAGGGAATCAAGGGATGCAGTTAATCCTGTTCCCTTCTGGGGTCTTGCAATGTTGGAGGTGCTCTGAGGAAGGGAATCAAGGGATGGAGTTAATCCTGTTCCCTTCTGGGGTCTTGCAATGTTGGAGGTGCTCTGAGGAAGGGAATCAAGGGATGGGGTTAATCCCTCAGGATCATGTTCCCTTCTGGGGTCTTGCAATGTTGCGAAGTGCCACAAGGAAGGGAATCAGGGGATGGGGTTAATCCCCCAGGCTCCTGTTCCCTTCTGGGGTCTTGTAATGTTGCGAAGTGCCGCAAGGAAGGGAACCAGGGGATGGGGTTAATCCCCCAGGATCCTGTTCCCTTCTGGGGTCTCTCTCTGCCCGGGAAGCGTCGACGGGAAGAATATCGGAAAGTGGGAAGAGAAGATAATTCCTAGTTCCTAGTTCCTAGTGCTCTTCTAAGGTTCGTCGCTGCTCGGGAAGAAACGAGGGAGAGAGAAGAGCATCAGGTCATGATTTTCTGTGGCGCGAAACGTCAGCCTGTTTTTATTACACGTTTCGCTTCCGATTCAGCCAAGAAGAACCGTGGGAAAACAAGCACTGATGGTTCACCAGGAGCCAGGAGGATGTAGGATGGAGCCAAGAGGATGTAGGATGGAACCAAGAGGATGTAGGATGGAACCAAGAGGATGTAGGATGGAACCAAGAGGATGTAGGATGGAACCAAGAGAATGTAGGATGGAACCAAGAGGATATAGGATGGAACCAAGAGGATGTAGGATGGAACCAAGATGATATAGGATGGAACCAAGAGGATGTAGGATGGAACTAAGAGGATGTATTATAGAACCAAGAGGATGTAGGATGGAACCAAGAGGATGTAGGATGGAACCAAGAGGATGTAGGATTGTAGATGAATGGTTCAGAGAACCGACATGTTGATAAATTAGACACATGTGCAACTCTTGGGTATCTTTATTGAGGAAACGTTTCGCCACACAGTGGCTTCATCAGTCCATACAAAGGAGAATCTTGAAGAACAGGAGGAGAATGAGGTAATCAGTCCCTCAACCTTGAGTCGATGTGGTCAGTCCATCAATCTTGAATAGAATATTCAAGATTGATGGACTGACCACATCGACTCAAGGTTGAGGGACTGATTACCTCTTTCTCCTCCTGTTCTTCAAGATTCTCCTTTGTATGGACTGATGAAGCCACTGTGTGGCGAAACGTTTCCTCAATAAAGATACCCAAGAGTTGCACATGTGTCTAATTTATCAGGATGTAGGATGGAACCAAGAGGATATAGGATGGAACCAAGAGGATGTAGGATGGAACCAAGAGGATGTAGGATGGAACCAAGAAGATGTAGGATGGAACCAGGAGGAACTGGGATGGAACCAGGAGGATGTTAGAGCACTCCAGAATGATTTGAATAGGCTGATGCAGTGGTCGGAGAAGTGGCAGATGTAGTTTAATATAGACAAATGCAAAGTTCTAAATGTTGGACAGGAAAATAAACATGCCACATATAAACTAAATAATGTAGATCTTAATACTACTAATTGCGAAAAGGATTTAGAAGTTCTGGTTAGCAGTAATCTAAAACCAAGACAACAGTGCATAAGTGTTCGCAATAAAGCTAACAGAATTCTTGGCTTCATATCAAGAAGTATAAATAATAGAAGTCCTCAGGTTGTTCTTCAACTCTATATATCCTTGGTTAGGCCTCATTTAGATTATGCTGCACAGTTCTGGTCACCGTATTACAGAATGGATATAAATACACTGGAAAACGTACAGAGGAGGATGACAAAGTTGATCCCATGTATCAGAAATCTTCCCTATGAGGATAGACTGAGGCCCTGAATCTACACTCTCTAGAAAGGCTTAGAATTAGGGAGGATATGATTGAGGTGTATAAATGGAAAACGGGAATTATTAAAGGGATGTAAATAGCATGCTGAAAATATCTAACCTAGACAGGACTCGCAGTAATGGTTTTATATTGGAAAAATTCAGATTCAGGAAGGATATAGGAAAGCACTGGTTTGGTAATAGAGTTGTGGATGAGTGGAACAAACTCCCCAGTACCGTCATAGAAGCTAAAACCTTGTGTAGTTTTAAAAATAGGTTAGATAAATACATAAGTGGGTGTGAGTTGGACCTGACTAGCTTGTGCTACTAGGTCAGATGCCATGCTCCTTCCTTAAGTGACGTGACTGACCTGACTAGGTCAAGGCATTGGCTGAAGCCGCTGGGAGAATTGGACCTGCCTCGCATAGGCCAGTAGGCCTGCTGCAGTGTTCCTGCTTTCTTATGTAGGATAAAACCAAGAAGACCCGTGTTAAGTCCAGTTTATTAGGACTGGCGAAACGTTTCGTTTAATATCCTGAACTATTGATAAGTGTTATTTAAACAAGCCTTCATTGGGTCAACGTATCGCCCTCTGTAATGTTCTACACTGAGCGAAACTATCAAGTACAACCAGTTACTATCTGTACGTAGCGGACGTAAGAATGAACCTCCACCACCTTGAGCTGAATTACAAGGTTGACTCAGTGGATGTTCCAGTATTCCTGTGTCTTCACTATGTAATGAATTAGACACATGTACAACATCTGGGTATCTTTATTGTAGACGTTTCACCAGCCAGTGGTTTTATCAGAACAAATTTAAGGATATAATGAGAAGACTGTAGAACTCTATTCCAAAGATGGGGTAATCAGTCCCTGGTGAAGACTGAGGGACTGATTACCTCGTCCTTGGTATATATTTCTAGTCTTCCCATTATGTCCTGGAATTTGTATTGATAAAGCCACTTGCTAGCGAAACGTCTACAATAAATATACCCAGATGTTGCACGTGCGTCTAATTCTTCATCTTGTCGGTATTGTGTACCATACATGTACAGATTGTAATTAAGTTGGTAGAATTACCGACAATATGTAAAATAAAAGGACACAAGTGCAACTAATGTGACATTTTATTGTGGAGAGCGAAACGTTGCCACAATAAAATGTCACATTAGTTGCACTTGTGTCCTTTTAGTTTACATACATGTACAACTTCTGTATGTGAATAAGACACCATGCAACTTAATGCATTTTATTCAAGGGCTGTTTCGTATACCTGGGACTTTACTGATAATCATTAACTTTATCAACTCAATAAAGATATCCAAGTGTAGCACATGTCTCATATTGATCACTTTATCTTTATTGTATACCAGGTTTTATACTTTATTGATAAGTTCCTGGTGGACACAACGTCTTCTCAGTAAAATCCTATAAACCGTATTAGTGTGTTGTATTGACATGCTTGGAGACAGAATAAAAGGCCACAATACCAGGATTGTTACAAGACAGTATACTGAAGGATGTATTCCAGCGTGTGACGATGGTGTTAGGAAGGTGAGGACACAGCCAGTATGAACGATAGCTTAAATACAGTATACTGAAGGATGTATTCCAGCGTGTGACGATAGTGTTAGGAAGGTGAGGACACAGCCAGTATGAACGATAGCTTAAATACAGTATACTGAAGGATGTATTCCAGCGTGTGATGATAGTGTTTGGAAGGTGAGGACACAGCCAGTATGAACGATAGCTTAAATACTGTATACTGAAGGATGTATTCCAGCGTGTGACGATAGTGTTAGGAAGGTGAGGACACAGCCAGTATGAACGATAGCTTAAATACAGTATACTGAAGGATGTATTCCAGCGTGTGACGAGTGTTTGGAAGGTGAGGACACAGCCAGTATGAACGATAGCTTAAATATTGTATACTGAAGGATGTATTCCAGCGTGTGACGATAGTGTTTGGAAGGTGAGGACACAGCCAGTATGAACGATAGCTTAAATATTGTATACTGAAGGATGTATTCCAGCGTGTGACGATAGTGTTTGGAAGGTGAGGACACAGCCAGTATGAACGATAGCTTAAATACAGTATACTGAAGGATGTATTCCAGCGTGTGATGATAGTGTCTGGAAGGTGATGGCACAGCCAATATAAACGATAGCTTAAATACAGTATACTGAAGGATGTATTCCAGCGTGTGACGATAGTGTCTGGAAGGTGATGGCACAGCCAATATAAACGATAGCTTAAATACAGTATACTGAAGGATGTATTCCAGCGTGTGATGAGTGTTTGGAAGGTGAGGACACAGCCAGTATGAACGATAGTTTAAATACAGTATACTGAAGGATGTATTCCAGCGTGTGACGATAGTGTCTGGAAGGTGATGGCACAGCCAATATAAACGATAGCTTAAATACAGTATACTGAAGGATGTATTCCAGCGTGTGATGATAGTGTTAGGAAGGTGAGGACACAGCCAGTATGAACGATAGCTTAAATACAGTATACTGAAGGATGTATTCCATCATTGATACATGTGACGATAGTGTTTGGAAGATGAGAACACAACCAGTATTAGCAGTAGCTTAAATACAGTATACTGAAGGATGTATTCCAGCATTGATAGATGTGACGGAAGATGTGTTTGGAAGGTGGGGATGCGACCAATATAAATGATAGCTTAGGATGTGGGTATAATGTAGTGAATCTTAAAGCAGGTATTAAGGCAGTGGGGGCAGGCGTGTCCCCTTCCCAGGTCGTGTAGCAATCTCAACGACACAAGCTTACACCTCCCTGCCCTCACACCTATGGGTTCAACTCCTGTTGTTACCTCACAACTTTCTCCTGACACCCGTAACTCTCCCTCAAGTTGATACCTGCCGCTGGTCTCCCCAGTTGTCATCTGGATGTATACACGGTCTGCTCCCTGCCCCTCCTTCGGAAAACCTTATCTCATTTATCACTCTCGTAACTCTTGTACCTCGTTTGTTACTTATATGTCCACTGTACAGTCTTCGTCACTCCCATGTACGCTACTCTTGTCTTCAAGTCTCCATATTCTGTTATTTATTTTCTCAAAGGCTATGTGAGGTCAGAAACTAAAGGGAGAGGCTACGGGAGTCAGAGTTTTGTGTTTTATTCAACAAACTTGGATATATTAGCAGTGTACTGCTACTCTATTCAGTGTGATAATGGGAGCCAAGGTTATGTGAGGTCAGAAACTAAAGGGAGAGGTTATGGCGGTTCACTCATTAGTCTATGAAAGATCTCATCTGGAAGCTGCGTTCCATCTAGCATCTACTGTCCGTGTCTACCTATCTACCTGAAGTCGATTTCGGGGTCACTGTTAGATTAGGGCTCCCGGTTACTCTCTTGAGCGACGAGGCTGTTGTTGCCAGCCACACGCAGTTCAATATTTTCACCATGGAGGGAGAAATGAAAAAAATAGATAAATGCAATCCTTTATTGACAACATTTTGACCACATAGTGATGAAAACGTTGATAAAAACATCTGATAAAAACATGTTAACCCTTTTGGGCCGTGCGGACGTGCTGCGCAGTAGCTCCTGATTGAGTTGGCTTTTGCGCAGTGTTGACGTGTACTTGGCTCTGTGAAGACCTGTTTGCGCGCTCTCTAGAATTGAAGCAAGATGCCCTCCATCGAGCAACTTTACCAACAGCTTAAGGAAGAATTGAGGTTGGCGAATATGGAAATTCGGCGACTGACCGAGGAAAACAAGAAGATTCGTAGTAGTCCTCCTGTTTTGAGTCCTCAGGTCAAGAAGGGAAACTGGTCAGTGGCTGGACAGCAGGGAAAGAAGTTGACGATCAAGAAGACGAATGGAAAGGTAGAAACGATGAAGAAGAAAGAGACTGCCGTGGAAACTGTTGTGGAAACATCCAATACATTCTCAGTGCTACCCGACGAATGTGAGTCGACTACTGGGAACGAGACGACGAAAGACATTAAGGAATGTAAGAATATTGTTGTTGTTGGGGATAGCCAAGTAAGGTATATGGATAGGGCGTTCTGCTTGAAGGACAGGAGTAGGAGACAGAGAGTTTGCTTTCCTGGGGCTGGGATGGAGGATATTGTTAGCCGTCTGGATGACATCATGAGAGGTAATGGGAGCAATCCTATTATCTGTCTCAGTGTTGGAGGTAACGATGTTGGCAGACGTAGGAGTGAGGACCTGATTAGCAGGTATAGGTCAGCAATAGAAATAATTAGAAGTAAGGGTGGGAACCCTCTCATATGTGGTATTTTGCCAAGGAGGGGAGTTGGAAATGAATGGTTGTCCAGGGCAATTGGTGTCAATTGCTGGCTGGACAAATACTGTAAGGAAAATGCGGTAACATTCATCGACAACTGGGACCTCTTCTATGGCGGAAATGACATGTATGCTAGGGATGGGGTTCACTTATCTAGGCGTGGGGTGGGAGCACTGGCAACTGCAGTGGAGGGAGCAGTTAGGACTTTAAACTAGGAATAGTTAGTGGTATGGGTTTTGGCAGGAAAACAGTGAAGTCCCAGTGTAGTAATATTACGAGTTCTAGGGGAACTAGTAATAATAAGAACGAGATAGATATTGAAAAGCCAGGGACCTTGGGTGATAAGGACAGTAATAGGTTTAGTAGAAAAATAGAAATGAGCAGGAAGGGTAAAGAGAAAGGAGAGTCTTTCAATGTTTATTATGCTAATTGCCGTAGTGCTAGGAATAAGATGGACGAGTTGAGATTAGTTGCTAGTGTAGGTAACATTGATGTATTTGCCTTAACTGAGACGTGGTTTAATTCAAAAAGTCGGGACATGCCTGCGGAATGTCATATTCAGGGTTTTAAATTGTTCCAAGAAGATAGAAGTATTGGGAGGGGGGGTGGGGTGGCATTGTATGTCCGAGATCGCTTGAACTGTTGCATAAAAACGGGTATTAAGTCTGAAGTAACACATACAGAGTCTGTTTGGATAGAATTTTCAGAGGGGCATGAAAAACTGATTTTAGGAGTGATATACCGTCCCCCAAACTTAGATAGGGACCAAGGGAAACTACTATGGGAGGAAATAGTTAAGGCCACAAGGCACGATAATGTAGTAATTCTAGGAGACTTTAACTTTAGTCATATTGATTGGAATTTCTTGACTGGGAATTTAGAATCATACGACTTCTTAGAAGTATTTCAGGATTGTTTTTTGAAGCAGTTTGTGACAGAACCTACAAGGGGAAATAACCTGCTTGACTTAGTTATGGCAAACAATGAATCCCTTGTTAATAATTTAGAAATTTCAGAGGAACTGGGTGCTAGCGACCACAAATCAATTACATTTAGCATTGAATGGAAGTACGATAGTAGCGATAACTCAGTAACAGTCCCAGATTTTCGCTTAGCAGATTACGATGGGCTTAGAGAACACTTATCATCTGTTGACTGGGGTAACGAAGAGAGCTATCAATATGACAGTTTTCTGAACACTATACATGCTGCTCAAAGAGCGTTTATCCCATATAAAGAAATTAGATCAAATAGAAATGACCCAAAATGGATGAATAATAGGCTCAAATATCTACTAGGGCATAAGAAAGGAATTTATAGGCGTATCAAAAGAGGTGAGGGTCATCTTATGAATCAGTATATTGACATTAAGAGGGACATTAAAAAGGGGATAAGAAAAGCTAAAAGGGACTATGAAATTAAAGTTGCTAGGGATTCTAAAACTAACCCAAAAAGTTTTTTCCAGGTCTATAGAACAAAAGTTAGAGATAAGATAGGTCCCCTTAAAAATAACTATGGGCACCTTACTGACAAAGAGAATGAAATGTGCTTGATTTTAAATAATTATTTTCTCTCAGTTTTTACACAGGAAGACACTAACAATATTCCAGTAATTAATTTTTACAGTGGGCTAGAAGAAGATAAATTATGTAACATCACAGTCACTAGTGAGATGGTTGTGAGGCAGATAGACAGACTGAAGCAAAATAAGTCGCCGGGTCCTGATGAGGTTTTTTCAAGGGTTCTTAAGGAATGCAAAATGGAACTCTGTGAACCATTAACTAATATTTTTAATTTATCTCTTCAAACAGGTGTAGTGTCTGATATGTGGAAGATGGCTAATGTAACTCCTATTTTTAAAACAGGGGACAAGTCGTTACCGTCAAATTACCGCCCAATAAGCCTGACCTCAATTGTAGGCAAATTACTAGAGTCAATTATAGCTGAGATTATAAGAAGCCATCTCGATAAGCATAGCTTGATTAATGATACTCAGCATGGATTCACAAGAGGCCGGTCTTGTCTAACTAATTTATTAACTTTCTTCAGTAAAGCTTTTGAGGCTGTTGACCACAATAAAGAATTTGATATTATTTACTTAGATTTTAGTAAGGCTTTTGATAGAGTTCCGCACCATAGACTGTTAAAGAAAGTGGCAGCTCATGGCATTGGGGGAAAAGTGCTCTCGTGGATCGAGTCATGGCTCACAGACAGGAAGCAGAGAGTGTCCATAAATGGGGTTAAATCCGAGTGGGGATCTGTAACAAGTGGCGTTCCACAGGGATCAGTCTTGGGCCCGTTGTTGTTTATAATATATATCAATGATCTTGATGAGGGAATTACTAGTGATATGAGCAAATTCGCCGATGACACAAAGATAGGTAGGATAATTGATTCAAACGTAGATGTTAGGGAACTTCAGGAGGATTTAAACAAACTTTATTCTTGGTCAGAAAAGTGGCAGATGCAGTTCAATGTAGATAAATGCAAGGTTCTGAAGCTTGGGAGTGCCCATAACCCTAGTACTTATAAATTAAATGATGTAGAACTTAGCCATACAGATTGCGAAAAGGACTTGGGGGTTATGGTGAGCAGCAACCTTAAACCAAGACAGCAATGCCTAAGCGTACGTAATAAGGCAAATAGATTACTGGGATTTATATCAAGAAGTGTAAGCAACAGAAGTCCAGAGGTCATACTGCAGCTTTATACATCATTAGTAAGGCCTCACCTAGATTATGCAGCTCAGTTCTGGTCTCCGTATTACAAAGTGGACATAAATTCGTTAGAAAACATTCAGCGTAGGATGACTAAATTAATACATAGCATCAGAAATCTTCCTTATGAAGAAAGATTGAAGACTCTTAAGTTACATTCACTTGTTAGACGAAGAATGAGGGGAGACCTGATCGAAGTGTATAAGTGGAAGATAGGTATTAATAAAGGGGATATTAATAAGGTCTTGAGGATGTCTCTCCAAGAGAGAACGCGCAGTAATGGATTTAAATTAGATAAGTTTAGATTTAGAAAGGACATAGGAAAGTATTGGTTTGGGAATAGGGTAGTTGATGAGTGGAACAGTCTACCTAGTTGGGTTATTGAAGCTGGGACTTTGGGTAGTTTCAAATCTAGGTTGGATAAGTACATGAGTGGGAGGGGTTGGATTTGAGTGGGACTTTCACATCAGAGCTTATTTCTTGGGTGGCATTGAAAATTGGGTTGGGCAAATGTTTTGTTAGTGGGAAGAATTGTAAAGGACCTGCCTAGTATGGGCCAGCAGGCCTCCTGCAGTGTTCCTCCTTTCTTATGTTCTTATGTAAAAGCTGTCAGTAAAAAACTGCATTCCACTATCTGTCTCTCATTCCCGCTTGCACCACAGCCTGAGTGATCAGGAACTGACTTGTGCAACTTATTAAATTTCATAACATCCACAATACCATTGATTTATTGTTATTTTTTTCTATATACATGAATAAACAGAAGAACAGGCAGGGATTCGAACTGTGAACTATGCATAGCGCAGTAGTGTAACCACTCGCCCACGGAGCTTACAAAAGAATGATTTATCAACCAGCACTTATGCTGTTATCATCCTTCTTTATTACCCTTCTGTATCATTCTGCTCTATCATCCTTTCCTATCACCCTTCTCTGTCATCCTTCCTATCATCCTGGTCTATCATCCTGCTTTATCATCCTGTTCAGGGTCTTAACTCTTCGGCTTATCAGAAGAAAGTCTAGCCTCCCGTCATTTAGAGTATAAGTGACTGCACTTTTAAACCCCTGGTCCCTAGGGACTGTCACCATCAGTGTTGCCACAATCTCCTGTCCCTGGTCCCTCTTAGCAGTGTTGCCACCACCCTCCCTCAATCTTTAATCCCATCCTGTCTATAATTTAGTGATTTCCACAGATATCGGTTGTAGACCTAGTCAGTTAATGCGTGTGTAGTTGACTACACTAACCAACCCATACCCCGGCCGGGATTGAACCCGCGGTCACATAGTCTCAAAACTCCAGCCCGTCGCGTTTTGAGACTCTATGACCGCGGGTTCTATCCCCACCTGTGGTATGGTTTGTTTGCAATCGTGTCATTACGATTTCGTGAGTCATGTTGACTACACTTTTGATCTGACTACGCTAAGACTCTGCTGGACAACAGTCTGTCTCTGAAGCCTTTATACTGACCTGTTCGTTTATACTGACCTGTTCGTTTATACTGACCGGATCGTTTATACTGACCGGATCGTTTATACTGACCAGATCGTTTATAATAACTAATCTTTTACCTTACTGTAAAATTTGTATACTTATACAAACCGCTTATACTGACTAGTGGGAGGTTTTAGCGTAGGATTTTGAAGGGAGGTTCTGGAGTAAGATTTTGAAGGGAGGGCCTGGAGTCAGATTTTGAAGGGAGGTTCTGGAGTCAGATTTTGAAGGGAGGTTCTGGAGTCAGATTTTGAAGGGAGGTTCTGGAGTCAGATTTTGACGGGAGGTTCTGGAGTCAGATTTTGAAGGGATGTTCTGGAGTAAGATTTTGAAGGGAGGGTCTGGAGTAAGATTTTGAAAGGAGGTTCTGGAGTAAGATTTTGAAGGGAGGTTCTGGAGTAAGATTTTGAAGGGAGGGTCTGGAGTAAGATTTTGAAGGGAGGGTCTGGAGTAAGATTTTGAAGGGAGGTTCTGGAGTAAGATTTTGAAGGGAGGGTCTGGAGTAAGATTTTGAAGGGAGGGTCTGGAGTAAGATTTTGAAGGGAGGTTCTGGAGTAAGATTTTGAAGGGAGGGTCTGGAGTAAGATTTTGAAGGGAGGGTCTGGAGTAAGATTTTGAAGGGAGGGTCTGGAGTAAGATTTTGAAGGGAGGGTCTGGAGTAAGATTTTGAAGGGAGGTTCTGGAGTAAGATTTTGAAGGGAGGTTCTGGAGTAAGATTTTGAAGGGAGGGTCTGGAGTAAGATTTTGAAGGGAGGTTCTAGATTAAGATTTTGAAGGGAGGGTCTGGAGTAAGATTTTGAAGGGAGGGTCTGGAGTAAGATTTTGAAGGGAGGTTCTAGATTAAGATTTTGAAGGGAGGTTCTGGAGTCAGATTTTGAAGGGAGGTTCTGGAGTCAGATTTTGAAGGGAGGTTCTGGAGTCAGATTTTGAAGGGAGGTTCTGGAGTCAGATTTTGAAGGGAGGTTCTGGAGTCAGATTTTGAAGAGAGGTATTGGAGTCAGATTTTAAAGGGAGGTTCTGGAGTAAGATTTTGAAGAGAGGTATTGGAGTCAGATTTTAAAGGGAGGTTCTGGAGTAAGATTTTGTTGGGAGGTTCTGGAGTCAGATTTTGAAGGGAGGTTCTGGAGTCAGATTTTGAAGGGAGATTCTGGAGTCAGATTTTGAAGGGAGGTTCTGGAGTCAGATTTTGAATTGAGGTTCTGGAGTCAGATTTTGAAGGGAGGTTCTGGAGTAAGATTTTGAAGGGAGGTTCTGGAATCAGAGTTTGGAGGGAGGTTCTAGCTTAAGACTTTGAAGGCAGGTTCAGGAGCAACACCTTGACGGACGGGTCTAGCTGGTAAATATAACATACGTTTTTAACAGGAGTTGCTGTCTAGGGGGCACTGAGATTCACCTGGCTCCTTATCGGACTTGTTACCCGGGAGGAGCCTGCCGGGATTGATTACTCTCCTGTTTGTTACATCCGACACTCACTCTATCGCCATCCATTATTTACAGTCGCCTCCGTTTGTAACGCCCTGTTAGCGGAGTCGATCAGTCCCTCAACACACTGACGTGTGTTGAGGGACTGATTACATCGACTGCAGGCTGAGGAGGGACTGATTACCTCAATCTCCTTCTGATGTTCACTGTTCTTTGTATTGGACTGATGAAACCACTGTTGGGCGAAACGTTTCCTCTAATAAATGTCCTGAACTGGGTATCTTTATTTGTAAAGATTTCGCCAACCAGTGGCTTTATCAACACAATACAGAGACATGTACAGGAGACTCTAGACGTTTCGCCACTGCTTGGCGAAATGTCTACAAATAAAGTTACCTAGGTTTTGCACACGAGTCTAATTTAACATTTCATTATACAGTCTGAGCCAAGTAATACGTTATTAAATAACCCGCACATATGGGACAGATACTTATGACAACGTTTCTGTCCGATTTGAACCACTAACAAAGTCAGTATATATAATTGAGGGGGGGGGGCAGGGACGGGATCATGAGGTGGTGGTGGTGGTAAGGCTGGAAGTGGTAGTAGTAGTAGTAGTCGTGAAAATTAAGAAACATGTGCAACATCTGGGTATCTTTATTGTAGACGTTTCGCCATCCAGTGGCTTTATCAATACAAATTCCAGGACATGAATGGAAGACAGTATAACTGTATACAAAAGATGAGGTAATCAGTTCCTCAGTCTTGGAGTTGGTGTGTTGAACACAGTAGTCGTGAAGATTCTGGAGCAGAGGCGAACGAACGAACAGGAGCACGAACGAACAAGTTCAGGTAAGATCCCAAATGGGATGAGCGGGGTAGACGGGACAGACGAAAAATAACTCTGAAGAGGAGTGTTCTTAGTCGTAGAAATAGAGCCAGGGCTTAACCCACCAGCTAAGGTGATCGTGGGACAGACATTGAGAAGAGAAATTCAGGCTCTTCTGTTGGGACTCCGGTGGGGTGAGCGGGGAGGACGGGACAGGCGAAGATTAGCGCTAGAGAGGAGTGTAGAATTGAGTGTCTTAACCCAGCAGCTAAGGCGAACGTGGGTCAGAGAATGAACAGCGCAAGGTACCTGTCAGAGAATCCAAGGTTATTTGTAAATAGGGTTAGGAGCAGGATCATACAAGTAGTGGAAAAGGTTGTGTTGGTTTGTGGGTCTGCGAATGTCTTCGTCAAGGAGAGAGGTCAAGTAGTCATGTCGTGTCTCAAGAGGCAAGAAGGCTGGCGTTTATATACTGGCGTCAGGTGGAAAGGGACGGGTAGCAGACGAGGGCATAGTCACTGGTAGTAGTAGTAGTAGTGTGACTTTGTAAATGGTCCAAGTCGGACCGAAACGTCTACGTAAGCTCCTCTCTCCAGTCATGGTATTGTGACTTTTTCTTCTTTATATCAAATTTAGTTAAAAAAGGTGGGAAGATGAAGAAGGTGTAGAAAAAGAAGAGGAGGAGGAGGAGGAGGAGGAGACTTCAAGACTAACAGGAGTAGTGACAGATCCATTTGGAAGAATCCGGCCAAATCCCACAAGTATTGCATCATTAATTGACGACATTTTTGGGAACGATGCTACGAACAAGAAATCACTTTTGTCAGTTCCTTGCGACCCTCTCCCTCGGTAATTAAAAATTCTCAGCTATTTTTTCATCAGCTCTTACTGCTAATGCGTTCTTTATCCCAGACGCCGCTGAGGGGACGACCAGGGGTAAGAGTTAGTCAGGGCAGACGGATCTGTGGAGACCCACACGCCGGTGAGGGGACGACCAGGGGTAAGAGTTAGTCAGGGCAGACGGATCTGTGGAGACCCACACGCCGGTGAGGGGACGACCAGGGGTAAGAGTTAGTCAGGGCAGACGGATCTGTAGAGACCCACACGCCGCTGAGGGGACGACCAGGGGTAAGAGTTAGTCAGGGCAGACGGATCTGTAAAGACCCACACGCCGGTGAGGGGACGACCAGGGGTAAGAGTTAGTCAGGGCAGACGGATCTGTAGAGACCCACACGCCGCTGAGGGGACGACCAGGGGTAAGAGTTAGTCAGGGCAGACGGATCTGTAGAGACCCACACGCCGCTGAGGGGACGACCAGGGGTAAGTTAGTCAGGGCAGACGGATCTGTAAAGACCCACACGCCGCTGAGGGGACGACCAGGGGTAACTTCAGGGGATCTGATTGGTATCAGGTAACTTCAGGGGATCTGATTGGTATCAGGTAACTTCAAGGGATCTGATTGGTATCAGGTAACTTCAGGGAATGATTGGTATCAGGTAACTTCAGGGGATCTGATTGGCATCTGGTAACTTCAGGAGATCTGACTGGTAACAAGACCAATACTTTAAAGGCTATCTGGAGATCAGGGGACTTCTAGATGACTTCAAGACCATGTCAGGGGATACCAAGGTTACTTCAGGGTCTACACATAAAAGGCCATCTGAGGTGACGCCAAAACTGTCTCAGGGGACCTGCTGGTGACTTCAGTAGCACTCCAGATGGCCTCCAGACACCCCAGGGGACCTACAGGTAGTCTCCAGAGCACCTCAGGGGACTTCCAGGTGGCCTCCAGACCAATAACTCGGAGGAGGGAACCTCCAGACACCTCAGAAAAACCTTCAGGTGGCCTCCAGACATCTCAGGGGACCTCCAGGTGGCCTCCAGACACCTCGGGGGACCTCCAGGTGGCCTCCAGACCAATAACTCAGGGAAGGGAACCTCTAGACACCTCAGGGAACCTCCATGTGGCCACCAGACACCTCGGGGGACCTCCATGTGGCCTCCAGACACCTCAGGGGACGTCCAGGTGGCCTCCAGACCAATAACTCAGGGGAGGGAACCTCTAGACACCTCAGGGAACCTCCATGTGGCCACCAGGCACCTCGGGGGACCTCCATGTTGCCTCCAGACACCTCGGGGGACCTCCATGTGGCCTCCAGACACCTCGGGGGACCTCCAGGTGGCCTCCAGACCAATAACTCAGGGGAGGGAACCTCTAGACACCTCAGGGAACCTCCATGTGGCCTCCAGACACCTCGGGGACCTCCATGTGGCCTCCAGACACCTCGGGGGACCTCCCTGTGGCCTCCAGACACCTCGGGGGACATCCATGTGGCCTCCAGACACCTCAGGGGACCTCCAGGTGGCCTCCAGACCAATAACTCAGGGGAGGGAACCTCTAGACACCTCAGGGAACCTCCATGTGGCCTCCAGACACCTCGGGGGACCTCCATGTGGCCTCCAGACACCTCGGGGGACCTCCATGTGGCCTCCAGACACCTCGGGGGACCTCCAGGTGGCCTCCAGACACCTCGGGGGACCTCCGTGTGGCCTCCAGACACCTCGGGGGACATGTGGCCTCCAGACACCTCGGGGGACCTCCATGTGGCCACCAGACACCTCGGGGGACCTCCATGTGGCCTCCAGACACCTCGGGGGACCTCCATGTGGCCTCCAGACACCTCAGGGGACCTCCAGGTGGCCTCCAGACACCTCGGGGGACTTCCATGTGGCCTCCAGACACCTCAGGGGACCTCCAGGTGGCCTCCAGACACCTCAGGGAACCTCCATGTGGCCACCAGACACCTCGGGGGACCTCCATGTGGCCTCCAGACACCTCGGGGGACCTCCATGTGGCCTCCAGACACCTCGGGGGACCTCCATGTGGCCTCCAGACACCTCGGGGGACCTCCATGTGGCCTCCAGACACCTCAGGGGACCTCCAGGTGGCCTCCAGACACCTCGGGGGACCTCCATGTGGCCTCCAGACACCTCGGGGGACCTCCATGTGGCCTCCAGACACCTCGGGGGACCTCCATGTGGCCTCCAGACACCTCGGGGGACCTCCATGTGGCCTCCAGACACCTCGGGGGACCTCCATGTGGCCTCCAGACACCTCAGGGGACCTCCAGGTGGCCTCCAGACACCTCGGGGGACCTCCATGTGGCCTCCAGACACCTCAGGGGACCTCCAGGTGGCCTCCAGACACCTCAGGGAACCTCCATGTGGCCACCAGACACCTCGGGGGACCTCCATGTGGCCTCCAGACACCTCGGGGGACCTCCATGTGGCCTCCAGACACCTCGGGGGACCTCCATGTGGCCTCCAGACACCTCAGGGGACCTCCAGGTGGCCTCCAGACACCTCGGGGGACCTCCATGTGGCCTCCAGACACCTCGGGGGACCTCCATGTGGCCTCCAGACACCTCGGGGGACCTCCATGTGGCCTCCAGACACCTCGGGGGACCTCCATGTGGCCTCCAGACACCTCGGGGGACCTCCATGTGGCCTCCAGACACCTCAGGGGACCTCCAGGTTGCCTCCAGACACCTCGGGGGACCTCCATGTGGCCTCCAGACACCTCAGGGGACCTCCAGGTGGCCTCCAGACACCTCAGGGAACCTCCATGTGGCCACCAGACACCTCGGGGGACCTCCATGTGGCCTCCAGACACCTCGGGGGACCTCCATGTGGCCTCCAGACACCTCGGGGGACCTCCATGTGGCCTCCAGACACCTCGGGGGACCTCCATGTGGCCTCCAGACACCTCGGGGGACCTCCAGGTGGCCTCCAGACACCTCGGGGGACCTCCATGTGGCCTCCAGACACCTCGGGGGACCTCCAGGTGGCCTCAACCCTACGAGTATCAAATATTTACTCTGTATTTTATTTTTCTTAAACGAGTGTGATTTTTCAAGCGAAATGAAGGGGGTAAAAACACAAGTTTGATAAAAAATACGACATTTTTCTCTTCCTTTTTCTGTCCCATCTCCCTTGTGGGAGACCTCATCTTCTCTCCCTCCTTTTCTCCCACTTTTTTAATCCATCTCTCTGTATTTCTCGTTTTCTTTTATTATTCATCTTCGCTTATCGCTGGGTTCTTGTTCTTGCTCTGTTTCTCTCTCTTCATATTCTGCCTCGTTTCTTCCTCCCTCTCTATCTCTTCTGTTTCCCTTGTCTTACTCTCTGACTCCTGTCTCTTTTACCTCCCTCCCTCCCTCCCTCCTTCCTTTCTTTCCTCCCTCCCTCCTTCTCTCCCTCCCTCCTTCTCTCCCTCCCTCCTCTCCCTCCCCTCTCTCCTTCCCTCCCTCCCTCATAGATTTCTGGGATTTTGTATATATTCTTCCTCCTGTTTCTCCTCATCCCACTACTACTGTTACTATTACTATTACTACTACTACTACTACTACTGTTGCTGCTGCTATTACTACTACTGTTCTATTACTACTACCTACTAGTACTGATACTACTACTGCCAGTCTCTTTCTCCTTCACGTCTTATGTGCCCTTCCCTCCTACCTCCATTCCTTCCCTCCTTCCCTCCCTCCCTCCCTCCCTCCCTCCTTCCTTCCTTCCTTCCTTCCTTCCTTCCTTCCTTCCTTCCTTCCTTCCTTCCTTCCTTCCTTCCTTCCTTCCCTCCCTCCCTCCCTCCCTCCCTCTCTCCCTCTCTCCCTCTCTCCCTCTCTCCCTCTCTCCCTCCCTCCCTCCCTCCCTCCCTCCCTCCCTCCCTCATACATACTGGAGGGGCAAATTAAGTATCGACAGGGAGTTTGTTTCAGCTTCACTTCCACCCTTATTGGGGAAGTAGGGAGGAAGGGAGAGAAGGAGGGAGGGAAGGAAGAAGGGAGGGAAGGAAGGAGGTAGGTACGAGACAGGGATAGAAGGAATAGGGAAAAGAGTGGGTATGGAAGATGGGGGTTGAGAAGTTAAGGTATGAGGTGGGGGTGTGGGAGGGAGGATTGGAAGAGGGAAAGGGAGGGAGGGAGGGAAAGGAGATGCTGTGTTGGGGAGGAGGGGAGGAACTCTTTTAAGTCGGAAAGGGGAGGGGGAGGATGTGGGGGGAAGGGTCTGTCATGATGCTAAGTCTGGCCAAACCAAAAAAGTCTTAATATTGACCTAAGAAAAACCATATTCTGTGAAAGTCTTACTGCTTGTTTAAGTCCTCCTCCAGGAAGTCTTAATCCATAGTCTTGTTCTCTCATGAAAGTCGTCTTGCTTCTCTAAGTCTTGTCCCACCAGGCAAAGTCTTAATACTCCTCAAAGTCTTGTTTCCCTACGGAAAGTCTTGTCCTTCCAGGAAAACGTCTTAACTCTCCTTGAAGATCTTGTCCCGCGAAGGAAAAGTCTTAATGCTCCTATAAGTCTTGTTTCCCTACGGAAAGTCTTGTCCTTCCAGGAAAACGTCTTAACTCTCCTTGAAGATCTTGTCCCGCGAAGGAAAAGTCTTAATGCTCCTATAAGTCTTGTTTCCCTAAGGCAAGTCTTGTTCTCCCCAGTGAAGCCAGGTGACTGAAATTGCATACGCTGTTGAAGGTTTGCCTATATATTGGAAGGCAGCAGGTAGCAGCAGATAGCAGCTCCTGCTTTGGTTATAATTAGCAGAGGCTCTAGAATGCTCTATAATTAATGGCTGTGTGATTTAAGTGGCTAGGTAGTGGGTTATGGAGTTTTAGAGGTGGTAGTGGTGGGTGGTGATAGGTGATAGTGGGGGATGGGGGTAGCGTTTTGTTTGTCAGGAAACAGGACAGTGTCTTCTGGCACTGGTCTCTCTCTGTTATGAGGCCAAGCAGACCTCAGGCTGGCCCCACACACTGGCCAGTTCCCACACACTTAGAGCCATCCCAACTTTTTGTAGGTAAATAGAAAGCACCAAGAGTAAGACAGTAGAACAGGTAGCGAATAGAAGGTAGCAAGAGCGAAGCAATAGAACATAGATAGTGGATAGAAGGCATCAAGTGTGGGCAATAGAACAGGTAGTGAATAGAAGGTAGCAAGAGCGAAGCAATAGAACATAGATAGTGGATAGAAGGCATCAAGTGTGGGCAATAGAACAGGTAGTGAATAGAAGGTAGCAAGAACGAAGCAATAGAACATAGATAGTGGATAGAAGGCATCAAGTGTGGGCAATAGAACAGGTAGTGAATAAAAGGCAGCAAGAGCCAGGCAATAGAACAGGTAGCGAATAGAAGGCAGTAATAATGAGGCACTAGAACCGTGAGTAGATAGAAGGCAGCAAGAATGAGCAATAGAACAGGTAGTGAACAGAAGGCAGCAAGAGTGAGCAATAGAACAGGTAGTGAACAGAAGGCAGCAAGAATGAGCAATAGAACAGAGATAGAGTCACCGATGAACAGCGAGGGTCTCAAAGAACTTGATTATCAATTATGGAAAGTTTTGATTAGGTAGGCTGGTCCTGAGCAGTGCCAACAAGGCTGCATTGTTGGCTCTCAGAGCTGCCTGCCCTCACTGTTGGCACTGTGGGAAGTGGAATTATTGGTGGCATTGGGGGAGGTGGTGGTGGCGCTGAGGAAGAAGTGGCACTAAGTACAATGTTGGCACTGAGGGAAGGTGGTGGCACTGATAATAGGTGGTGGCAATGATGGAAGGTCGTGGCACTGATGGGAGGTAGTGGCACTGATGGTAGGTGGTGGCACTGATAGTAGATGGTTTACCTGTGAACAATCTCAAGAGTTTTCCTATTAGCTAGGCTAGGCGTCCTTGTTGACCACCTTGTCGACCAGGCTGTTGCTGTTGGCTGCTCACCAGTCCACATTCCACCACAGCCTGATTGATCTGGCACACCACCACGGAGGAAGTTATCAAGTACTTCTTGAAGACTTCTAGTTCCAGCAATGTTTCTAATATTTGGTGATAGCAAGTTGAATAGTCTAGACCCAGGGATGTTGATGTAGTGTTCTCTTATTGTTCACCCAAAGCTACTCATATCCTTTTCATTGGGTCTGTTTTAGATTTCCCTCCATATATCTAGCTCCAGTACATTGTTATGGTGGTCTGCAGATTCAGGACAAGACCCTCGAACATCTCTATGTATGTTATCACATATTTCTCTCTCTTTTCATGGAATATATTACCAGCTCTTTCACACATTTCCATTAAAGAGATGTATTGGTTCTATTTGGACAGTAACTACTCTGTATTTTTTCATCTCTGTCGGCAGGATGCACATATGTGAATGTACATAGTTGGTGTACACACTACTCACAACACTACACCAGCTATGTACATCTGTTATTTTTCTCATTCTGAACGGAGCCGTCGACACCAAGCAGTACTCCAAGCAAGAGACCACAGTGGTACAGTTATTCAGGCTAAAACGTTGTGTAGTTTTAAAAATAGGTTAGATGAATACATGAGTGGGTGTGGGTGGGTGTGAGTTGGACCTGACTAGCTTGTGCTGCTGGATCTGGTGCCGTGCTCCATCCTTGAGTGGAGGTGACCAGACTGGGTGGGTCATTGGGCTAATCCGGGGATTGGGGTCATTTGGTTAATCCGGGGGGGTGACATGGACCTGCTCCACATGGGTCAGTAGGCCTGTTGCAGTGTTCCTTCTTATGTTCTTAAGTGATTTGATTAGTGTCACCGTTGTCACTATTTTATTGTTTTGAATGTTCTCATTATTCACTCTGTCATTTTCCTGGTCTTGGCAACATTGCTTTATGTTTTTGGAGAGATAGATCAGCTGACGTTATTATGCCTGCGTCCGTAACACGTAGAGACGTGTTCAACGGTTAGGTATCTTTACATATGTGTATTACTTATTAATATGTCATTATGTCATATTATCTTCTGTAAAGGATCCCAATGGAAATAAGTCACTCTGTCTGACTTTTTTGGGTTATCCTAGGTTCTCTACACATATGCTGCTATGTATGTTAATTCTATGTAACTGTATTGTGTATACCTGAATAAATTTACTTACTTACTTACTTATTCTTCGGGATGATTCTCCTGTGTCTTTATACCGTTCCTCTTTGAGACTGACGAAGGTGGTGACACTGAGGAAAGTGGTGACACTGAGGAAAGTGGTGACACTGAGGAAAGTGGTAACACTGAGGAAAGTGGTGACACAGAGGAAAGTGGTGACACAGAGGAAAGTGGTGACACAGAGGAAAGTGGTGACACAGAGGAAAGTGGTGACACTGAGGAAAGTGGTGACACTGAGGAAAGTGGTGACACTGAGGAAAGTGGTGACACTGAGGAAAGTGGTGACACAGAGGAAAGTGGTGACACTGAGGAAAGTGGTGACACAGAGGAAAGTGGTGACACAGAGGAAAGTGGTGACACAGGAAAGTGGTGACACTGAGGAAAGTGGTGACACTGAGGAAAGTGGTGACACAGAGGAAAGTGGTGACACTGAGGAAAGTGGTGACACTGAGGAAAGTGGTGACACTGAGGAAAGTGGTGACACTGAGGAAAGTGGTGACACTGAGGAAAGTGGTGACACTGAGGAAAGTGGTGACACTGAGGAAAGTGGTGACACTGAGGAAAGTGGTGACACAGAGGAAAGTGGTGACACAGAGGAAAGTGGTGACACAGAGGAAAGTGGTGACACTGAGGAAAGTGGTGACACTGAGGAAAGTGGTGACACTGAGGAAAGTGGTGACACTGAGGAAAGTGGTGACACTGAGGAAAGTGGTGACACAGAGGAAAGTGGTGACACAGAGGAAAGTGGTGACACAGAGGAAAGTGGTGACACTGAGGAAAGTGGTGACACAGAGGAAAGTGGTGACACTGAGGAAAGTGGTGACACTGAGGAAAGTGGTGACACTGAGGAAAGTGGTGACACTGAGGAAAGTGGTGACACTGAGGAAAGTGGTGACACTGAGGAAAGTGGTGACACTGAGGAAAGTGGTGACACTGAGGAAAGTGGTGACACTGAGGAAAGTGGTGACACAGAGGAAAGTGGTGACACAGAGGAAAGTGGTGACACAGAGGAAAGTGGTGACACTGAGGAAAGTGGTGACACTGAGGAAAGTGGTGACACTGAGGAAAGTGGTGACACTGAGGAAAGTGGTGACACTGAGGAAAGTGGTGACACTGAGGAAAGTGGTGACACAGAGGAAAGTGGTGACACAGAGGAAAGTGGTGACACTGAGGAAAGTGGTGACACAGAGGAAAGTGGTGACACTGAGGAAAGTGGTGACACTGAGGAAAGTGGTGACACTGAGGAAAGTGGTGACACTGAGGAAAGTGGTGACACTGAGGAAAGTGGTGACACAGAGGAAAGTGGTGACACTGAGGAAAGTGGTGACACTGAGGAAAGTGGTGACACAGAGAAAAGTGGTGACACTGAGGAAAGTGGTGACACTGAGGAAAGTGGTGACACTGAGGAAAGTGGTGACACTGAGGAAAGTGGTGACACTGAGGGAAGTGGTGACACTGAGGAAAGTGGTGACACTGAGGAAAGTGGTGACACTGAGGAAAGTGGTGACACAGAGGAAAGTGGTGACACAGAGGAAAGTGGTGACACAGAGGAAAGTGGTGACACAGAGGAAAGTGGTGACACAGGAAAGTGGTGACACAGGAAAGTGGTGACACAGAGGAAAGTGGTGACACAGAGGAAAGTGGTGACACAGGAAAGTGGTGACACAGGAAAGTGGTGACACTGAGGAAAGTGGTGACACTGAGGAAGGTGGCAACACTGGGAAAAATGGTAACACTGAGGAGGATAGTGGTGTTCTGGTTGTGTGGGTGCCAGTTTGATGGGCAGAAAGATGGCTCTAAGTGTCACTGCGGGAGTCACTGCCCCCACTGAATGCCACTAGTAGTTACCACCATCACCACTACCACTATCCATGTCACTACTACCACTATCCATACCACTACTACCACAATTAATACATTCATATTCTAGACACTTGGTAACAGAACAGGTGTCCGAGTATCTGATGGCCAGATCATGGCCACACTGACATAGCTCGGGCCATTATTGCATACCCGTGGGCCAGGCCACGCTCATCACACTCTGTTCCTGGTCTCACGGACTCTGTTATAGCTACTCTTAAAGCTGCGTATGGAGTCTACATCAAACATTTCCTCATCCAGATCGTTCCACTTGGGTAACTAGCCTCGGCCATAAGCAGAGCATTTTCTGAGTAGGCTTCCCACCTGTTGCTGATCTGACTCGCTCTCTTTCCGCTTTTTGTTGTATTAATGTTGAATTACCGACAATATGTTGGGTAAAAGGACACAAGTGCAACTAATGTGACATTTTATTGTGGCAACGTTTCGCTCTTCGTGATCTTTGTCAAGCCGTAACGACTTGACAAAGCTCCCGAAGAGCGAAACGTTGCCACAGTAAAATGTCACATTAGTTGCACTTGTGTCCTTTTAGTCTTTTATTGTGTTTCTGTCTTGTGCTCTATCATCTCACTCTCTCTTGTGCTCTATCCTGTCACTCACTCTTGTGCTCTATCCTGTCACTCTTGTGCTCTATACTGTCACTCACTCTTGTGCTCTATCCTGTCACTCTTGTGCTCTATCCTGTCACTCACTCTTGTGCTTTATCCTGTCACTCTTGTGCTCTATCCTGTCACTCACTCTTGTGCTTTATCCTGTCACTCACTCTTGTGCTTTATCCTGTCACTCTTGTGCTCTATCCTGTCACTCACTCTTGTGCTCTATCCTGTCACACTTGTGCTCTATCCTGTCACTCACTCTTGTGCTTTATCCTGTCACACTTGTGCTCTATCCTGTCACTCACTCTTGTGCTTTATCCTGTCACTCTTGTGCTCTATCCTGTCACTCACTCTTGTGCTTTATCCTGTCACTCTTGTGCTCTATCCTGTCACTCACTCTTGTGCTCTATCCTGTCACTCACTCTTGTGCTTTATCCTGTCACTCTTGTGCTCTATCCTGTCACTCACTCTTGTGCTTTATCCTGTCACTCTTGTGCTCTATCCTGTCACTCACTCTTGTGCTTTATCCTGTCACACTTGTGCTCTATCCTGTCACTCACTCTTGTGCTTTATCCTGTCACTCTTGTGCTCTATCCTGTCACTCACTCTTGTGCTTTATCCTGTCACTCTTGTGCTCTATCCTGTCACTCACTCTTGTGCTTTATCCTGTCACTCTTGTGCTCTATCCTGTCACTCACTCTTGTGCTTTATCCTGTCACACTTGTGCTCTATCCTGTCACTCACTCTTGTGCTTTATCCTGTCACTCTTGTGCTCTATCCTGTCACTCACTCTTGTGCTTTATCCTGTCACTCTTGTGCTCTATCCTGTCACTCACTCTTGTGCTCTATCCTGTCACACTTGTGCTCTATCCTGTCACTCACTCTTGTGCTTTATCCTGTCACACTTGTGCTCTATCCTGTCACTCACTCTTGTGCTTTATCCTGTCACTCTTGTGCTCTATCCTGTCACTCACTCTTGTGCTTTATCCTGTCACTCTTGTGCTCTATCCTGTCACTCACTCTTGTGCTTTATCCTGTCACTCTTGTGCTCTATCCTGTCACTCACTATTGTGCTTTATCCTGTCACTCACTCTTGTGCTTTATCCTGTCACTCTTGTGCTCTATCCTGTCACTCACTATTGTGCTTTATCCTGTCACTCTTGTGCTCTATCCTGTCACTCACTATTGTGCTTTATCCTGTCACTCACTCTTGTGCTTTATCCTGTCACTCTTGTGCTCTATCCTGTCACTCACTCTTGTGCTTTATCCTGTCACTCTTGTGCTCTATCCTGTCACTCACTCTTGTGCTTTATCCTGTCACACTTGTGCTCTATCCTGTCACTCACTCTTGTGCTTTATCCTGTCACTCTTGTGCTCTATCCTGTCACTCACTCTTGTGCTTTATCCTGTCACTCTTGTGCTCTATCCTGTCACTCACTCTTGTGCTTTATCCTGTCACTCTTGTGCTCTATCCTGTCACTCACTCTTGTGCTTTATCCTGTCACACTTGTGCTCTATCCTGTCACTCACTCTTGTGCTTTATCCTGTCACTCTTGTGCTCTATCCTGTCACTCACTCTTGTGCTTTATCCTGTCACTCTTGTGCTCTATCCTGTCACTCACTCTTGTGCTCTATCCTGTCACACTTGTGCTCTATCCTGTCACTCACTCTTGTGCTTTATCCTGTCACACTTGTGCTCTATCCTGTCACTCACTCTTGTGCTTTATCCTGTCACTCTTGTGCTCTATCCTGTCACTCACTCTTGTGCTTTATCCTGTCACTCTTGTGCTCTATCCTGTCACTCACTCTTGTGCTTTATCCTGTCACTCTTGTGCTCTATCCTGTCACTCACTATTGTGCTTTATCCTGTCACTCACTCTTGTGCTTTATCCTGTCACTCTTGTGCTCTATCCTGTCACTCACTATTGTGCTTTATCCTGTCACTCTTGTGCTCTATCCTGTCACTCACTATTGTGCTTTATCCTGTCACTCACTCTTGTGCTTTATCCTGTCACTCTTGTGCTCTATCCTGTCACTCACACTTGTGCTCTATCCTGTCACTCACTCTTGTGCTCTATCCTGTCACTCTTGTGCTCTATCCTGTCACTCACTCTTGTGCTCTATCCTGTCACTCTTGTGCTCTATCCTGTCACTCTTGTGCTCTATCCTGTCACTCTTGTGCTCTATCCTGTCACTCTTGTGCTTTATCCTGTCACTCACTCTTGTGCTTTATCCTGTCACTCACTCTTGTGCTTTATCCTGTCACACTTGTGCTCTATCCTGTCACTCACTCTTGTGCTTTATCCTGTCACTCTTGTGCTCTATCCTGTCACTCACACTTGTGCTCTATCCTCTCACTCTTGTGCTCTATCCTGTCACTCACTCTTGTGCTCTATCCTGTCACTCACTCTTGTGCTTTATCCTGTCACTCACTCTTGTGCTCTATCCTCTCACTCTTGTGTTCTCTTCTCTCACATATATTAAGGAAGTCAGTGATCCGGGTTTGTCAGTGTTATTTGTTGTGGAAAAATGCACTTACGTACAGTTAAGGACATTTATTACAGGCAACGTTTCGCCCCGAGTGTCTTCTTCAGTCCTGCAGAAGCCACTAGTGGCGAAACATTTCCTTTAATAAATGTTTTGAACCGTACTTGCCTTTTCCCACAATTTATCCAGAGTTTCCCTTCGTACGTTTCGTCCTGGTCTAACACGAAGTTAAAAAAAATATATGTTAAGAGTTGTTTAAGTTACTTTAACTTATTTTGCATAAATCTAAGTTGCTGATTCCAAATATAAGTTTTTCTCTGTTACGTCAAGTTTCTTCTGAAGTGTATGTGTAAACTAAGTTACCGAATCAAAACAGTGTAGGAATAATATAAGTTATATCCAGTACTATTTAAAATATAACAGTTACCACTGATACGTTCCAGGGTGTTAGATCTCCGTTTTTTGTCCCGCTAAAACTGTGCTTGTTAACATTTACCATTGATACGTTCCAGGGTGTTAGATCTCCGTTTTTTGTCCCGCTAAAACTGTGCTTGTTAACATTTACCACTGATGCGTTCCAGGGTGTTAGATCTCCGTTTTTGTCCAGCTAAAACTGTGCTTGTTAACATTTACCACTGATACGTTCCAGGGTGTTAGATCTCCGTTTTTGTCCAGCTAAAACTGTGCTTGTTACTCCTTTGTTTACGTATTTTTGTTTACAGGTGTCTTGTGTGCAGCATCCAGCAGTAGTCAACCATTATGTTGACATGCCATTTACTATCCATGGTAACCTCTTCATGGTTACCCTACATTACTACTACTACTACTACTACTACTACTACTACCTCAAGAACTACCTCTCTTCTTCCTTTCCTACTACCTCTCTTGTTCCATCCCTGTCTGCTGGCTTATATATACTGCCTCCTCTTCTTTTTCTTAGTGTGACTTTGTAAATGGTTCAAATCGGACCGAAACGTCGCCGTAAGCTCATCTCTCCTGTGTGCGGGTTATTTGTGTATCCTACATAACAACATACACACTCACCCGTCCCTTGCAGGTCCCTCTCAAATACAACCTACCCAACATTCTCCACTTGCCTCTCCACACTATACTCATGTACTTATGAAGCCTGGTCACAGACCGGGCCGCGGGGGCGTTGACCCCCGAAATCCTCTCCAGGTATACTCCTTACCCAGGTAGATCTGTGACTTGATGAAGTACACTGTTTATGATTACGTTTAGTTCACACAGTAGTCAATAATGGGTCGAATTATACTACATTTGTGTCATTTTCCCAACCTCTTTCCATCTCTCATATATCCTGGTGGAACTTTTCACTCAGCTCTTCACTCTAAGTTTCCAGAGTTTCCGGAGAGTAGGCCAAATATGCATCCTGGAACTTTACTTTGAGACTAGAGTTACATCTTAAGGCGTTGCTTGAACCTCTCCAACATCTGAAGTTACATCCTGAGGCCTTGCTTGAACCTCTCCAACATCTGAAGTTACATCCTGAGGGCTTGCTTGAACCTCTCCAACATCTGAAGTTACATCCTGAGGGCTTGCTTGAACCTCTCCAGCATCTGAAGTTACATCCTGAGGCCTTGCTTGAACCTCTCCAACATCTGAAGTTACATCCTGAGGCCTTGCTTGAACCTCTCCAACATCTAAAGTTACATCCTGAGGCCTTGCTTGAACCTCTCCAACATCTAAAGTTACATCCTAAGGCCTTGCTTGAACCTCTCCAACATCTAAAGTTACATCCTGAGGCCTTGCTTGAACCTCTCCAACATCTAAAGTTACATCCTGAGGCCTTGCTTGAACCTCTCCAACATCTAAAGTTACATCCTAAGGCCTTGCTTGAACCTCTCCAACATCTAAAGTTACATCCTGAGGCCTTGCTTGAACCTCTCCAACATCTAAAGTTACATCCTGAGGCCTTGCTTGAACCTCTCCAACATCTAAAGTTACATCCTAAGGCCTTGCTTGAACCTCTCCAACATCCCCTTCACAATTTCTTTGTAATTTGGGTCGTTGTAGTTACGTAACAACTTTTTTTATGAGACCTTTGAAGGCACTTCACGTCCCATTTTTTTCAGCATCAGGCAGAGAGTTCTCAGAATTCTCAACCTGGAGAAGTTTCCTTATATCTGGCTCGTCATATATGTCTTCTTTGAGCTTGCCATCCGGCAATCTTGGAAACTTTTTGCAGAAAAACTTAAAACCGTCTCCATCTCGTGGTAAAGCTTTAACAAATTGCTTCATTAAGCCAAGTTTTATGTATAGAGGAGGCAAGAAGGCATATTTTATTGTATTACCCTCACTGGTACTACGTTCCTTCTCTCTGATGTGAATATATATTTCTCTCGTGTCTTTAATGACAGCTATAACAGAAACTGTCTGAACATTTAAAACATCCTTGTGTATAAAAACACACATAGTATATAATGCGATCATTTATTGACAACGTTTCTCCCACACTATGGACTTCAGGTCAGAAACATCTCCTTTTATGACTTGATGTAGTCCACTGTGTGGGGCGAAAATCAGGTGTTTTTACTCATAGTTTCGGTATTTTATACCAGTTCTCTCCACACCCTAGTGTAGTTATGGGCACAGCAACCACACCCTGGTGTAGTTTTGCCCACTGCAACCACACCCTGATGTAGTTATGGCCACAGGAACCACACCCTGGTGTAGCAGTCGCCACAGCACTCATACCTTGGTGTAGTTATGGCCGCAGGAACCACACCCTAGTGTAGTTATGGCCACAGCAGCCACACCCTGGTGTAGCAATCACCACAGAAACCGCCCCACAGCTCTACTCTGAAACAAAACACAAAACGCGGTAAACAGCAGTACCAAAAAAGAATACAATACACGTGGATACACTGAAGGTACATGACGTCAGCTGTCAGCTTCTTTAAGTGCCCTGTAATATCTCCCTCACAACCTCTTTCTCCCTCTCTCTCCCCCAACATTCATTCTAAGACCCTTGTACGACAAGGGATATTCCCAATACTACTACTTTGTAGGTGGCTTGGAAAAAACTGTATCAATCAGCACATCGATATTGACGAGAAACAAGAAATTTTAAACAATGAAATTAATGTAGGTCAATTGTTTGTTAGTCTGCGTTAATGTAAATTAACTTGGGTATAATTAACCAACTTAAGAAAAAGGTTGGGAGAGGGCCAGCCTCAGGTGAGGAAGCCATTTGTCGTTATTGTTGAGTTTTAATGGCTACAACATCCTGAGTTAACCAAGCCATACCTTGAACTTCTGGCGAGTGCGTAAGCCA
This sequence comes from Cherax quadricarinatus, assembly GCF_038502225.1. Lineage (NCBI taxonomy): Eukaryota > Metazoa > Arthropoda > Malacostraca > Decapoda > Parastacidae > Cherax > Cherax quadricarinatus. The sequence continues at coordinate 3,733,887 of NC_091385.1, read as the reverse complement.
CTGGTCCACCTGGTTTGTTTGCAATCGTGTCATTACGATTTCGTGAATCATAATGACGGCTTTGAGGGGGCTGAAGCTAGAGTTCGTTACGGCCACGCTGGCAGGAGACTCATCTGTAAAAACTTGCATTTGTGGTCACAGTGGTGGCCCATACTAACCTTCCTATGGTGTATAAATGTACCCAGCTGGATGAATCATATTGTAGCCAGCTGGCCCGGTGGCTAACGCGTCGGTCTGGAGTTCTACGACTCACGACTTCAGTTCCCCCTTGTGATATGGTTTGTCCTGTAGCTCGATTGCTAGCGTACTCACCTCACACACTGAGGTCCGGGGGTCGATCCCCGGTACGGGTGGAACCAGTAGGACGTGTTTCCGTAAGATGCCTGCTGCCCATGTTCACCCAGGAGTTAAATAGGTACCTGGGTGTTAGTCGACTGGTGTGGGTCGCATCCTGGGGACAAAATTGACCTAACTTGCCAGAAATGCCCTGAATAACAAGGAACTTTCTATGTAGTATGTCATTGATGTTAGCTATGGTCTGTATACCTTGTATCATGATCGGACCGTTATTGACCATTATCGGTTCATAATTGCCTATTATTGGTCCATCCTGACCAATATCGGTCCATACTGACCATTGTCGGTCCGTTATTGAAGATTATACGTCCACCATGGAGTATAATCGGTCCGTTTTAACCATTATCGTTCCGTTATAAACTTTATAGGTCCTTCATGTACCATTATCGTTCCACCTTGGACCATTATTGGTCCATATTGACTATTGTCAAGTCACAGCTAACTCTCAATGTATAGTACCTCTCAGGGAATATACATTGAGAGTTCACTTAGAAGGCTGGAGGCAGTGGAGATGTCATGTCTGAGAGCAATGTGTGGTGTGAATATAATGCAGAGAATTCGTAGTTTGGAAGTTAGGAGGAGGTGCGGGATTACCAAAACTGTTGTCCAGAGGGCTGAGGAAGGGTTGTTGAGGTGGTTCGGACATGTAGAGAGAATGGAGCGAAACAGAATGACTTCAAGAGTGTATCAGTCTGTAGTGGAAGGAAGGCGGGGTAGGGGTCGGCCTAGGAAAGGTTGGAGGGAGGGGGTAAAGGAGGTTTTGTGTGCGAGGGGCTTGGACTTCCAGCAGGCGTGCGTGAGCGTGTTTGATAGGAGTGAATGGAGACAAATGGTTTTTAATACTTGACGTGCTGTTGGAGTGTGAGCAAAGTAACATTTATGAAGGGGTTCAGGGAAACCGGCAGGCCGGACTTGAGTCCTGGAGATGGGAAGTACAGTGCCTGCACTCTGAAGGAGGGGTGTTAATGTTGCAGTTTAAAAACTGTAGTGTAAAGCACCCTTCTGGCAAGACAGTGATGGAGTGAATGATGGTGAAAGTTTTTCTTTTTCGGGCCACCCTGCCTTGGTGGGAATCGGCCAGTGTGATAATAATAAAATAAATAGTTCACTTTAATATTATGATAAAGATATAATGAATTTCTTTGAAAACTCTAATTATAGCGACATTTAACTCTAAAATTAAAGCAAGCTCTTCTGAATATGGTAAAGACATCTTCCCTAAGTCCCATTGATTTCTCAAGAAAGTAGTAAGAAAGGAAGGGAGAAAGTTAGGGTAACTTTTACCCCCGAGTACAATTCGATGTCCGCCTGTTTTCTGCCCGGTGTGTGTGTATGTGTGTCTGTCTGTATGTGTGTGTGTGTGTGTGTGTGTGTGTGTGTGTGTGTGTGTGTGTGTGTGTGTGTGTGTGTGTATGTGTGTGTATGTGTGTGTGTGTGTGTGTATGTGTGTCTGTCTGTATGTGTGTGAGTGTGTGTGTATGTGTGTCTGTCTGTATGTGTGTGTGTGTGTGTGTGTGTGTGTATGTGTGTGTGTACTCACCTAGTTGAGGTTACGGGGGTCGAGTCCGAGCTCCTGGTGTATGTGTATGTGTATGTATGCGTCCTGTGTGTATGTGTGTGTGTGTGTGTGTGTGTGTGTGTGTGTGTGTGTGTGTGTGTGTCTGTGTGTGTGTGTGTGTGTGTGTGTGTGTGTGTGTGTGTGTGTGTGTGTGTGTGTGTGTGTGTGTGTGTGTGTGTGTGTATGTGTGTGTGTGTGTGTGTGTACTCACCTAATTCTCACCTAGTTGAGGTTGCAAGGGTCGAGTCCAAGTTCCTGGCCCCGCCTCTTCACTGGTGTGTCTGTATGTGTGTGTGTGTGTGTGTGTGTATGTGTGCGTGTGTGTTAGTTACCATTTTGTCCTAGGCACATGTCAATTAGACACTAGGCCTGTTGTATATGAACACATGCGTGCGTGCGACAGTGTAGAGCAGTGTAGACTGTGATACAGCAGTGTGTGTGTGTGTGTGTGTGTGTGTGTGTGTGTGTGTGTGTGTGTGTGTGTGTGTGTGTGTGTGTGTGTGTGTGTGTGTGAATATAAGCTGGGGTGACAGATTTCAGCCTCAGTCTCTACTCCCTCTCATCCTTATGCACAAAACATATACAATATGTTCCAACACCTCTTTATAGAGTTGCTGAGACGACAACTGAGGAAAGATGAGAGAGTGAGGGGAAGGAAAGGGAGAGGAAAGAGGTTAGACGGGTGGGTAAGCCAGAGGGGTAGTGGTTAGAGGGAAGGGGATGAGAGATGTGGAGTGTAGAGTAAGAGGAGAGGGGATGAACGGATAGTAAGGCAGTGGGAGAGAGAGAAGAAGAGGGGAGGGGAATATAGGAAGTTGAGGAACAAATGATCCGTGATCTCCCAGTTATGTTCTCACTCTTGCTGGATTAAGAGGCTGGTATTATAACTTATCTCTCTCTCTCTCTCTCTCTCTCTCTCTCTCTCTCTCTCTCTCTCTCTCTCTCTCTCTCTCTCTCTCTCTCTCTCTCTCTCTCTCTCTCTCTCCTCACACACACACAAAATATAACACCACACAACACTACAAATACTAGCACAACCACAACCACTAACACTGCCGCACACCGCCACAGCTACTAACACCACCACAACTACTAACATCACCACAATACTGCTATTTTTTTACACACACCCTCAAGCTACACACACCACTACTAACACCACTACCACAATAACTAACACTGACACACTCCACCACTAAGCACTAACACACACACCACAACTACTAACACTACCATACACACCACAACTACTAACACTACCACACACCACCACGGCCACTAACTCCACACACCACTGCTACTGCACACTGCCTACTACTAACACTGACACACACACCACCACAACTACTAACACTACCACACACCACCACAACTACTAACACTACCATACACCACCACAACTACTAACACTACCACACACCACCACAACCACTAACATTACCACACACCACCACAACTACTAACACCACTCACCACAACTACTAACACTACCACACACCACCACATCTACTAACACTACCACACACCACCCCAACTACTAACACTACCACACTCCACCACAACTACTAACACCACTCACCACAACTACTAACACTGACACACACACCACCACAACTACTAACACTACCACACACCACCACAACTACTAACACTACCATACACCACCACAACTACTAACACTACCACACACCACCACAAATACTAACACTACCACACACTACCACACACTACCACACACTACCACAACTACTAACACTACCACACACCACCACAACTACTAATACTACCACACACCACCGCAACTACTAACACTACACCCCACTACTACCCCAACTACTAACTACACAACTACACACACCACACACTAACACTACCACACACCACCACAACTACTAATACTACCACACACCACCACAACTACTAACACTACCACACACCACCACAACTACTAACACTACCACACACCACCACAACTACTAATACTACCACACACCACCGCAACTACTAACACTACCACACACCACCACAACTACTAACGCCACAACAACTACTAACACTACCACACACCACCACAACTACTAACACTACCACACACCACCACAACTACTAACGCCACCACAACTACTAACACTACCACACACCACCACAACTACTAACTCCACAACAACTACTAACACTACCACACACCACCACAACTACTAACTCCACAACAACTACTAACACTACCACACACCACCACAACTACTAACACTACCATACACCACCACAACTACTAACACTACCATACACCACCACAACTACTAACACTACCATACACCACCACAACTACTAACACTACCACACACCACCACAACTACTAACACTACCACACACCACCACAACTACTAACACTACCACACACCACCACAACTACTAACACTACCACAACTACTAACACTACACTGCCAACCTAACACACACACACCAACTACTAACACTACCACACACCACAACAACTACTAACAC
>NC_091385.1:3716967-3724467 GCF_038502225.1 Cherax quadricarinatus | reverse complement strand
GGTGCAAGGAACAGTAGTGTAGTGGTGCAGGGAACAGTAGTGTAGTGGTGCAGGGAACAGTAGTGTAGTGGTGCAGGGAACAGTAGTGTGGTGGTGCAGGAGCAGTAGTGTGGTGGTGCAGGAACAGTAATGTGGTGGTGCAGGGAACAGTAGTGTAGTGGTGCAGGAACAGTAGTGTGGTGGTGCAGGGAACAGTAGTGTGATGGTGCAGGGAACAGTAGTGTGGTGGTGCAGGGAACAGTAGTGTGGTGGTACAGGAGTAGTGTGGTGGTGCAGGGAACAGTAGTGTGGTGGTACAGGAGAAGTAGTGTGGTGGTGCAGGGAACAATATTGTGGTGGTGCAGGAGCAGTTGTGTAGTGGTGCAGGGAACAGTAGTGTGGTGGTGCAGGGAACAATAGTGTGGTGGAGCAGTAGTGTAGTGGTGCAGGGAACAGTAGTGTGGTGGTGCAGGGAACAATAGTGTGGTGGAGCAGTAGTGTAGTGGTGCAGGGAACAGTAGTGTGGTGGTGCAGGGAACAATAGTGTGGTGGAGCAGTAGTGTAATGGTGCAGGGAACAGTAGTGTGGTGGTGCAGGGAACAGTAGTGTGGTGGTACAGGAGAAGTAGTGTGGTGGTGCAGGGAACAATATTGTGGTGGTTCAGGAGCAGTAGTGTAGTGGTGCAGGGAACAGTAGTGTGGTGGTGCAGGGAACAATAGTGTGGTGGAGCAGTAGTGTAGTGGTGCAGGGAACAGTAGTGTGGTGGTGCAGGGAACAGTAGTGTGGTGGTACAGGAGAAGTAGTGTGGTGGTGCATGGAACAATATTGTGGTGGTGCAGGAGCAGTAGTGTAGTGGTGCAGGGAACAGTAGTGTGGTGGTGCAGGGAACAATAGTGTGGTGGAGCAGTAGTGTAGTGGTGCAGGGAACAGTAGTGTGGTGGTGCAGGCAACAATAGTGTGGTGGTGCAGGGAACTGTAGTGTGGTGGTGCAGGAGCAGTAGTGCAGTGGTGCAGGGAACAATAGTGTGGTGGTGCAGGAACAGTAGTGTTGTGGTGCAGGGAACAGTAGTGTGGTGGTGCAGGGAACAATACTGTGGTGGAGCAGTAGTGTAGTGGTGCAGGGAACAGTAGTGTGGTGGTGCAGGGAACAGTAGTGTGGTGGTACAGGAGAAGTAGTGTGGTGGTGCAGGGAACAATATTGTGGTGGTTCAGGAGCAGTAGTGTGGTGGTGCAGGGAACAGTAGTGTGGTGGTGCAGGGAACAATAGTGTGGTGGAGCAGTAGTGTAGTGGTGCAGGGAACAGTAGTGTGGTGGTGCAGGCAACAATAGTGTGGTGGTGCAGGGAACTGTAGTGTGGTGGTGCAGGAGCAGTAGTGCAGTGGTGCAGGGAACAATAGTGTGGTGGTGCAGGAACAGTAGTGTGGTGGTGCAGGGAACAGTAGTGTGGTGGTGCAGGGAACAATAGCGTGGTGGTGCAGGAACAGTAGTGTGGTGGTGCAGGGAACAGTAGTGTGGTGGTGCAGGAGCAGTAGTGTAGTGGTGAAGGGAACAGTAGTGTGGTGGTGCAGGGAACAGTAGTGTAGTGGTGCAAGGAACAGTAGTGTAGTGGTGCAGGAGCAGTAGTGTAGTGGTGAAGGGAACAGTAGTGTGGTGGTGCAGGGAACAGTAGTGTGGTGGTGCAGGGAACAGTAGTGTGGTGGTGCAGGGAACAGTAGTGTAGTGGTGCAAGGAACAGTTGTGTAGTGGTGCAGGAGCAGTAGTGTAGTGGTGAAGGGAACAGTAGTGTGGTGGTGCAGGGAACAGTAGTGTGGTGGTGCAGGGAACAGTAGTGTGGTGGTGCAGGGAACAGTAGTGTGGTGGTGCAGGAGCAGTAGTGTGGTGGTGCAGGAGCAGTAGTGTGGTGGTGCAGGGAACAGTAGTGTGGTGGTGCAGGAACAGTAGTGTGGTGGTGCAGGGAACAATAGTGTGGTGGTGCAGGAACAGTAGTGTGGTGGTGCAGGGAACAGTAGTGTGGTGGTGCAGGGAACAGTAGTGTGGTGGTGTAGGGAACAGTAGTGTATTGGTGCAGGAGCAGTAGTGTGGTGGTGCAGGGAACAGTAGTGTAGTGGTGCAGGAACAGTAGTGTGGTGGTGTAGGGAACAGTAGTGTATTGGTGCAGGAGCAGTAGTGTGGTGGTGCAGGGAACAGTAGTGTAGTGGTGCAGGAACAGTAGTGTGGTGGTGTTGGGAACAGTAGTGTATTGGTGCAGGAGCAGTAGTGTGGTGGTGCAGGGAACAGTAGTGTAGTGGTGCAGGAACAGTAGTGTGGTGGTGCAGGAGCAGTAGTGTGGTAGTGCAGGGAACAGTAGTGTAGTGGTGCAGGAACAGTAGTGTAGTGGTGCAGGGAACAGTAGTGTAGTGGTGCAGGGAACAGTAGTGTAATGGTGCAGGGAACAGTAGTGTAGTGGTGCAGGGAACAGTAGTGTAGTGGTGCAGGGAACAGTAGTGTAGTGGTGCAGGGAACAGTAGTGTAGTGGTGCAGAGAACAGTAGTGTAGTGGTGCAGGGAACAGTAGTATAGTGGTGCAGGGAACAGTAGTGTAGTGGTGCAGGGAACAGTAGTGTGGTGGTGCAGGAGCAGTAGTGTGGTAGTGCAGGGAACAGTAGTGTAATGGTGCAGGGAACAGTAGTGTAGTGGTGCAGGGAACAGTAGTGTAGTGGTGCAGGGAACAGTAGTGTAGTGGTGCAGGGAACAGTAGTGTAGTGGTGCAGGGAACAGTAGTATGGAGTGGATAGTGGGAGGAGGTAAGTAACTCTGGTGGAGCAGGTCCCTCTGAGAAGTAATTAACCAGATTGTTGCTACGGAGGAGGAAGAAGACGAGGAGGACGAAGAGCAGGACGAGGACGAGGGAAAGAAGAACGAAGAGGGGAAATGGAATAGTTGGAGGAGTATAAGAAAAGGCATAAGGAAGAGGAGAGGGCGAAAAGGAAGACGAGAAAATGGAGGAAAATGGAAAGGAAAAACTGAGAAGGAAAAGGAAAAGGAGGATCTGGAAGAGGAAACAGCAGACACAACAAGTACTGAAGAAACATAAATAACACAGTACAGTGGACCCCCGCTTAACGATCACCTCCAAATGCGACCAATTATGTAAGTGTATTTATGTAAGATAAGATAAGATAAGATTTCGTTCGGATTTTTAACCCCGGAGAGTTAGCCACCCAGGATAACCCAAGAAAGTCAGTGCGTCATCGAGGACTGTCTAACTTATTTCCATTGTGGTCCTTAATCTTGTCCCCCAGGATGCGACCCACACCAGTCGACTAACACCCAGGTACCTATTTGCTGCTAGGTGAACAGGACAACAGGTGTAAGGAAACGTGTCGAAATGTTTCCACCCGCCGGGAATCGAACCCGGGCCCTCCGTGTGTGAAGCGGGAGCTTTAGCCACCAGGCCACCGTGTACGTGTATGTTTGACGGTCTGAAATGGACTAACGTACTTCACAATATTCCTTATGGGAAAAAATTCGGTCAGTACTGGCACCTGAACATGCTTCTGGAATGAAAAAATATCGTTAACCGGGGGTCCACAATATTTTGTAGCTACAATACCACAGTTCACTCCCACACTCTTTGGGTGAATTTTTATAATGGCGTCTTCGTGTGAATTGTGGTATTTACTTGGTAAGCGTCAATTAAAAGAACACTGAGTCGTACCCCTCAAGGAAGGTTCCTTGATGTTGGTGAGGGGCTCTTGATTTAGGGAATTGGATTTGTGCTCCAGTTCCCCGAATTAAGCCTGAATGCCTTCCACATCCCCCCCCAGGCGCTGTATAATCCTCCGAGTTTAGCGCTTCCCCCTTGATTATAATAATAACACTGAGTCGTAATTGGATGCTGGCTGAGGTGTGCGCCAATCTCTCACTCCCATTGGCTGATTATATGTATATATATATATATATATATATATATATATATATATATATATATATATATATATATATATATATATATATATATATATATATATATATATATATATATATGTGTGTGTGTGTGTGTGTGTGTGTGTGTGTGTACTCACCTATTTGTGGTTGCAGGGGTCGAGTCCTAGCTCCTGTGTGTGTATGTGTGTGTGTGTGTGTGTGTGTGTGTGTGTGCAAGACAAGATACGGGGGATGGAAATTTTCACCTTAAGATCTTTCATAGGTCAGCATGTGTCATCAGGAGCTGTACAGTGTTGTAAGGGCAGCAGTTGGTGAACTGAGAGGAAGTCTTTCCCTGGGGGAGGGTTACACAGCATGGGAGAATAGGAGTTAATTGGACTCAGTCCAAGGATGAGTGGCATAGCTCTGATCCCTTGGATCAAGACCCCTTTACCAGTATCATGGTTGCTTTGAAGGTATTCTTCAGTGTTACACACGTAGTGACCTCCCTGGCACTCTTGAAGGAACTCACTGGCACTCTGAAGGAACTCTAATACTCTGAAGGAACTCACTGGCACTCTGAAGGAACTCTAATACTCTGAAGGAACTCACTGGCACTCTGAAGGAACTCTAATACTCTGAAGGAACTCACTGGCACTCTGAAGGAACACTAATACTCTGAAGGAACTCACTGGCACTCTGAAGGAACTCTAATTCTCTGAAGGAGCTCTAATACTCTGAAGGAACTCACTGGCACTCTGAAGGAACTGTAATACTCTGAAAGAACTCACTGGCACTCTGAAGAAGCTCTAATACTCTGAAGGAACTCACTGGCACTCTGAAGGAGATTCCTAGCCCTGCAGGAACTCCTTGGTACTGGAGAAACTCTCAGGCACTCTGAACTGACTCTATGAGAGCCAGTTCAGAGTACACTCGTGTCGTAATTGAATTGTGGAATTGTTGGAGGCCGGTGGTGGTGATGGTATGTGTGGTTGTGGGTATGGTAGTGGTGGTAGACGGTGGTGTGGGTTGTGGGTGTGATGTGGAGTTGGTGGCTGGGTTGTGATTGGCGTAGTGGTGGTGGTGGGATTGTGGGATTGGTACTCGGGGTAGTGATGGAGGTGTTGGTTGCCGGGATGATGTTGGAGATACGATTGTGGATGTAGTGGTAATGATGTGGGTGGTATTGGTGGGGGTTATGGTTCTCGTGTATATATATATATATATATATATATATATATATATATATATATATATATATATATATATATATATATATATATATATATGAGAGAGCCACAAAATTTGATTAACACAAGCCTATCCGATGTTATCCTGACGCCAAATGACTTCGAACAGGCGATAAATGACATGCCCATGCACTCTGCCCCAGGGCCAGACTCATGGAACTCCGTGTTCATCAAGAACTGCAAGAAGCCCCTATCACGAGCCTTTTCCATCCTATGGAGAGGGAGCATGGACACGGGGGTCGTCCCACAGTTACTAAAAACAACAGACATAGCCCCACTCCACAAAGGGGGCAGTAAAGCAACAGCAAAGAACTACAGACCAATAGCACTAACATCCCATATCATAAAAATCTTTGAAAGGGTCCTAAGAAGCAAGATCACCACCCATCTAGAAACCCATCAGTTACACAACCCAGGGCAACATGGGTTTAGAACAGGTCGCTCCTGTCTGTCTCAACTATTGGATCACTACGACAAGGTCCTAAATGCACTAGAAGACAAAAAGAATGCAGATGTAATATATACAGACTTTGCAAAAGCCTTCGACAAGTGTGACCATGGCGTAATAGCGCACAAAATGCGTGCTAAAGGAATAACAGGAAAAGTCGGTCGATGGATCTATAATTTCCTCACTAACAGAACACAGAGAGTAGTCGTCAACAGAGTAAAGTCCGAGGCAGCTACGGTGAAAAGCTCTGTTCCACAAGGCACAGTACTCGCTCCCATCTTGTTCCTCATCCTCATATCCGACATAGACAAGGATGTCAGCCACAGCACCGTGTCTTCCTTTGCAGATGACACCCGAATCTGCATGACAGTGTCTTCCATTGCAGACACTGCAAAGCTCCAGGCGGACATCAACCAAATCTTTCAGTGGGCTGCAGAAAACAATATGAAGTTCAACGATGAGAAATTTCAATTACTCAGATATGGTAAACATGAGGAAATTAAATCTTCATCAGAGTACAAAACAAATTCTGGCCACAAAATAGAGCGAAACACCAACGTCAAAGACCTGGGAGTGATCATGTCGGAGGATCTCACCTTCAAGGACCATAACATTGTATCAATCGCATCTGCTAGAAAAATGACAGGATGGATAATGAGAACCTTCAAAACTAGGGAGGCCAAGCCCATGATGACACTCTTCAGGTCACTTGCTCTATCTAGGCTGGAATATTGCTGCACACTAACAGCACCTTTCAAGGCAGGTGAAATTGCCGACCTAGAAAATGTACAGAGAACTTTCACGGCGCGCATAACGGAGATAAAACACCTCAATTATTGGGAGCGCTTGAGGTTCCTAAACCTGTATTCCCTGGAACGCAGGAGGGAGAGATACATGATTATATACACCTGGAAAATCCTAGAGGGACTAGTACCGAACTTGCACACGAAAATCACTCACTACGAAAGCAAAAGACTTGGCAGACGATGCACCATCCCCCCAATGAAAAGCAGGGATGTCACTAGCACGTTAAGAGACCATACAATAAGTGTCAGGGGCCCGAGACTGTTCAACTGCCTCCCAGCACACATAAGGGGGATTACCAACAGACCCCTGGCAGTCTTCAAGCTGGCACTAGACAAGCACCTAAAGTCAGTTCCGGATCAGCCGGGCTGTGGCTCGTACGTTGGTTTGCGTGCAGCCAGCAGCAACAGCCTGGTTGATCAGGCTCTGATCCACCAGGAGGCCTGGTCACAGACCGGGCCGCGGGGGCGTTGACCCCCGGAACTCTCTCCAGGTAAACTCCAGGTATATATATTTATATTTATATATATATATTTATATTTATATATATATATATATATATATATTTATATATATATATATATTTATATTTATATATATATATATATATATATATATATATATATATATATATATATATATATATATATATATATATATATATATATATATATATATATATATATAAACGAGGATATCAAATTTCATTCAGTGGAAGGCGAGAGTAACTCTAGTTCCTTGGAAACAGAGTCTTCTCACCAGAGCATCAAAATACATCCTTCCAAAATATCATTACGTGTGTTGTAAGACAAGAACAGTTGTACCTGTAACCACAGCTGTAACCACGATACATTACATTTCTTGCCACCAAGAAGGTAATTTCTGTGAGAGTGTTCGTGTCTATCAATTACTGAGGTTGAAATTGATTGTTGGGCAGCTCCCAGCTGCCTTTACCACCCACCTCCACTTTTTTTAGTCAGTTCTCTTTCAGTTCTCCTGTATATAACCCTCTTTTTCGTAAATACGATTGAAAAAAATACACTCAGAGTCAAATATCACGTAGTATCGAGTTTTTTTCCACACACTGCTCAGTTTTAACTTCTCATTTCCAATC